>NW_022631163.1:1932530-2119515 GCF_010015895.1 Lontra canadensis
GGGGGGGGGGGGAGTTCCAGAAGAATAAGTTCTGTTGACAATGTAAGGGAGGTAGTTTTTAAGGGTCCCTGAAGGAACCCAGGCGCCAGCATTCCTTCTGCCTTTGACTGCCCACCCCCCGCCGCCCCAAGAATTACATTATGCCCTCCAGCTTGTCTTCATGCCCATTCTGGTCCCATCTCGGTCACCAATGTGATTGTATGATTTTGGGGCCCCCTCTTGGCTACAGCCTCCCAACATCAGTGAGTGAAAGAAGTCTGAACTCTAATCTCTGAAGACATTTTTCGGATATAGAGTTTACAGTTCCTTGCCAAAGGGTGATATTTCTCAGTTGAGAGAGACAGGTCTCCCTTTAGCTCAATCCAAATTCATCACTTACCCCCACCACTGAGAAATATCTTCAGAAGCACAAAAACACAAAAGACGTGGATTTGTAGACCCAGCTCTGCACTAAGCAGCTGTGTGAGAGTGAGCACGAGGGTGCCCTCTCTGAGCCCTGATCACTGTATGTGAATGGGTTTCAAAGCTGCCATCCTCTCAAAGGGTTAAGTGAAAAGATCAAAAAAGGCAGTGTGCTGGTCTCAGCGGCCTTTACTCTTTCCTTCTACCCACTGGCCCAGGCCCCCAAGAAAGTGCCTGGCACACAGTAAATTGTTCAAATGCTTGTGCAGTTAATAATTAGATTATTTCTAAAGTTTTGACCACCAACTCCCGGGCACGTGTACCCCGTGGTCTTTATTTCACCTCCAGGAAGCTGCCTGGCCCTGACCAGGCCAGGTGAAGGGAGCTGGCAGAGCTCAGGGAAGGGGATGTTTCCAGCCTGAGTGTGGTTTTCCTACCTCTCTTGGGTCCATCCCCCAGCTCCATCCGCTGTAGGAAGAAGTCTCTGGGTTTAGTGCAGTTGATGATTGTGGTGACTTTGTCTTGCTGAAGGAGGGGAAAGGAAACTAACCATTACTGAGCACCCACTCTAGGTCAGCTCCCCAACTTCTCCCCACAACTCAGTGGAGTTGGTAATATCCCTGATTCAAAAACAAGACAGAGGCTACGTGCTTTGAGTGAGGAGGTCACACAACTGGATCCTGCTTGGTTTGAATTAATCACTCAGACTACCCAGGAGAGCTCTCTCCCCGAGGTTTTCTGGACTCACGTCTGCACAGTTAAGCATAGAGCTTGTATCTGATGCCCAAGGGGAAAGGAAAGGCTGGGGAGCAGCAGGAATGTTGAAAACCTGATATAAAGGGGAGCCCTAGCAGTGAGGGCTTTAGAGACCTCCTCAGGAAGCAGCAGTACTGTCTCGTCCTACTGAGGCTTCAGGATCCCAAAGTCTGAGCAGGAAGTGGCTACCAGGAGCCATTTCCTAAAGATGGGCCTGTTTTCTATTAAGGAACTTCATCCCCATGAGTACAGAACTCTCCATGATAATGACAGAAACCCATCCTTATCCAGGCATGGTGAGGGGTTCAAAGGCAAGGCCAGAGCCTGCTATGTCACTGCCATTCTGTGAGCTCCTCCAGGGAACCAAGCTGGGATAACTATTCCTCGTCTCCATGAAAAGGATGATGAGAATGAAAGGATGAAAAGAATGAAAACACTTCCCTGAAACACTTTGATAAAATGTTTGAAAAAATTAGCATTACTCTGGAAATTAAAATTATTCTAAGAATAAGACACCTGTCCAAAGAACTACTAATCACTGTCCATTTAGTTAGTGTGTTGAATGTCTTTTATGGGCCAGGTGCCTTATGAATTGTTGAGGAAATAGGCAAGCAAAAAGAGGTCATTGTCCTCATTGAGCTGTGGAATAACGGCAAATTAAACAAGCGAACACTCTAATAAATGAATAATTAAAACTTGGGAAGGGGGGTTCCTGGCTGGCTCAGTCAGTAGAGCATGTGACTCTGGATCTCAGGGTTATGATTTTGAGCCCCATGTTGGGTGTAGACATTACTTAAAAATAAAATCTAAAAACAAAACCAAACTTGGGAAGGAATGCAACAGGTTGCTGAGAAAGAGAAAAATGGGGAAAGTTCCCAGGAGTGGCCTCTGGTGAAGCGACATTCAGAGCGCAATAAAAAGTGTGCCCTGACCAAGCTTCTTGCGTGCCTTATCTTTTGGACCCAAATATTGGGATTGGTATCCCCATTTTTTTCAGACGAGGAAATGGAGGCAAAGAGCAGGGAAATGGCTCAACAGTCAATCCCTCCAAAGACTTGCAAGTCATCCCTGTGATGTACAGCTTCCCAGTCATCTTACTTTGCCCTGTTGGCACCAATAACTGTGTGCTCAGTGTCACCTTAGCTTGTTGTAAGCCGCCTCAGATCACCCTTGCCTACCTCTAACCTTAGTCATGGGTCCTTTCATTGTCCCCTGCCAATGTGATCACAGGTCAGGAAATGGTTCTGAGTAGGTCATAGGAATGATGGCTGGGGGATTCAGAGAAATCTTCCCAGAGAAGGGTGGGATCCAGACAGGCCCCCAGGGGAAAGAGCAGTCCAGCCAGTGGCCGGGCCCCCACACAGGTAAAGGCCCATAAACAGAGAACAGAGCATGGCTGGAGTATGGAAAAGTGGGCCCACCAGAGGAAACAGGGTCCAGCTGCAGAGAAGAAATTCTTCAGAGTCTGGTGGAGGGGCTGGAGCCTGGTCTTGCGGGGAGGGGGATCATTTGCTCTTGTCAGCAGGACCGAGCTGTGGAGGGAGAGGGTGTCTGGGGACCAGGGCCTCTGTGTCCATTGCAGCATCTCTTCCAGATTTCTCTCGGCCATGTACTTCCAAGTGTTCTGCTGAGGAACGATGGGAGGTCAACCCAGCAGAGGGAAAACCTTGCCAAGCCCCAGCTCCAGCCCCTCTGTCCAAGAACCGGGCCCTGTGCCCATGCAAGCAGGTAGGCTTCCCGGACACAGTAAGGCCACACAGCCCCAGACATTAACTGCCTCTGTGAGCCTTCCTGACCGGCCACTCCAGCACGGCTTCCGATGTCAATGAGCTCCTGCTGTATACCAGGACCTTCCCTGTGAACCATGCAGGCAGGGTCCCTGCTCTAGGGGAGCTTACATTTCAGCAGTCAGAATGTTGGACAACCAGATAAACTAGAAAATGTGGGAGAGTGACAGGTGTTAACCAGGAGGGTTTCCTTCCTCCTCAGTCAGTTTATTGAGAAATTGAACTGGCAACTCCAAGACCAACCCCAGTTCGTAGCTCTGCAAAGGTATGCTGTTATAATAGCTTCTGTCTGTCTGTGGCCATTTAAATTCAAAGTAAAATTCATTAAAATGAAATTAAGTTAAATATGTAGCTACTCAGGGGCGCCTGGGTGGCTCAGTGGGTTAAATTATAGAATTTCTAGGACATTTTGATTGTCCAATTGTCTTAAAAACTGGCATTTTTAGTTAGGACTATCTTGAAAACCACAGTTGTAGGCTCAGCTTAGGCATTATAGGTCCTGATTTTTTCCAACTATCATAGCTCTAATTTTGCTTCTAGTATTTCAAAGGATAAGAAGGGACACTGTGGGGGCGCCTGGGTGGCTCAGTGGGTTAAGCCTTTGCCTTCGGCTCAGGTCATGATCCCAGTATCCTGGGATCGAG
The DNA here is from genome assembly GCF_010015895.1 of Lontra canadensis. Lineage (NCBI taxonomy): Eukaryota > Metazoa > Chordata > Mammalia > Carnivora > Mustelidae > Lontra > Lontra canadensis. The sequence continues at coordinate 1,936,120 of NW_022631163.1, forward strand.
CCCCACATCGGGCTCTCTGCTCAGCGGGGAGCCTGCTTCCTCCTCTCTCTCTGCCTACTTGTGATCTCTGTCAAATAAATAAATAAAATCTTTTAAAAAAAAATATGTAGCTACTCAGTCACACCAGCTGCATTTCAAGTGCTCAGTAGCCATATGTGACTAGTGGCTACCTATTGGACAGCACAGTTACAGAACATTTCCTTTGTCACAGAAAGTTCTATAGGATACAGTGTCTTTTTTCTTTTTTTTTTAAATTTATTTGACAGAAATCACAAGTAGTCACAGAGGCAGGCAGAGAGACAAGGGGAAGTGAAGCAGGCTCCCTGCTGAGCAGAGAGCCCGATGCGGGGCTCGATCCCAGGACCCTGAGATCATGACCCGAGCCGAAGGCAAAGGCTTAACCCACTGAGCCACCCAGGCGCCCCCACAGTGTCCCTTCTTATCCTTTGAAATACTAGAAGCAAAATTAGAGCTATGGTAGTTGGAAAAAATCAGGACCTATAATGCCTAAGCTGAGCCTACAACTGTGGTTTTCAAGATAGTCCTAACTAAAAATGCCAGTTTTTAAGACAATTGGACAATCAAAATGTCCTAGAAATTCTATAATTTTTAAAAAGATTTTATTTATTTATTTGACAGACAGAGATCACAAGTAGGCAAAGAGGCAGGCGGGGGCGGGGGTGGGAAGCAGGCTCCCCACCGAGTAGAGAGTCGGATGCGCGGCTCCATCCCAGGACCCTGAGATCATGACCTGAGCCGAAGGCAGAGGCTTTAACCCACTGAGCCACCCAGGTGCCCCGAATTCGATAATTTTGATATCGAAACTATAGGCCCAATTTGTTTCTTGTTGCCCCAAATTACCCACAAATCTTTTCTCAAATCACATCCTGATTTGGGGTTTTGATGATGTATTCACGGTTCTCCGGCGAAAGAGAACCAGTAGGGTATGTGTACGTGTGTGTGTGTGTGTGTGTAGACATAGAATTTATTTTAAGAAATTGGTTCATGCAACTGTGGGAGCTAGCAAGGCTAAAATCTACTGGACAGGCTGGCAGGCCAGAGGCCCAAGGAAGTTAATGCTACAGAATTCCAGAGTCAAGTCTGGAATTCCCTCTTCCTTGGCAGACCTCACTCTTTTTCTCTTAAGATCTTCCACTGACTTGGGGTGCCTGGGTGGCTCAGTGGGTTAAGCCTCTGCCTTTGGCTCAGGCCATGATCTCAGGGTCCTGGGATCAAGCCCCGAATCGAGCTCTCTGCTCAGCAGGGAGCCTGTTTTCCCCTCTCTCTCTGCCTGCTTGTGATCTCTGTCTGTCTTTATTTACTTATCAAATAAATAAAATCTTTATATTAAAAAAAAAAGATCTTCCACTGACTGGATGAGACCCATCCGCATTATGGAAGGTAATTGCCTTATTCAAAGTCCACTGACTTAAATTGTTATCTCATCTTAAAAACATCTTAACAGCAACATCTAGACTTCTAGGCTGCTGTTTGACCTAGTATCTGGGTACTGTGGGCTAGCCATGTTGATACACAAAATTAACCATCACAGATTACAGATCACTCTAAACCAAGCAGTACTTTTAGGAGGAAGGACATGGACATACACTTAAGCAGAACCAGGAGACTGTAGAGCCAGATATCTGGATGTCTGTGTTTGGGCAGAAACTATCCCCAGTCTGGAAACTTCCCTGCAATGGCTGGGTCCTCCTCCCCCTCCTCAGCTCTGCCCTAAGATATTCCTCTCTCTAATGCCAGCCTCCCACAGACATTAACACCCTGGCTGCTGTCCTCCTCCTGGTGGGGAGGCAGGTGCCTCCTTTTAGTCTCTCAGTCTGCAGGGAGCCTGGGCCCCACCAGGCCCTACAGGAAGAGACCTGGAAACCACACAGACCTCCCCCTCATTTCCTCTGAATCTAGCACAGGCCATGGCCCCAAAGCTGCTCTGAGTCATGGCCAGGCTGCTGAGGGGGCTGACCCCCAGCAGGTGCTCTGGGGGCTTTCCCTGCCAGTGAAACATGAGGGGAGCTGCGTTTCCTTCTCTGACAAGTTTTCAGGGGGCAGGGAAAGGGCTCTCTCTTGGTATGTCAACCCCTGAGCCCAGCAGGAACACAGATTTGGGGCAGCCCCTCCCATGAATCATTCATCCATGAGTCTTGCATCCATCTAGAATCTACCAAGTCTCTATCCCACACCGGGCCTTGTGCCAGGACCAGGGGGTATAGCAATGGACAAGATAGGCACAGTCCCTGCCTTCAGGGACAGTCAAGCCCCAAAGACAGGCTCTAAACCCATAATCCATTACAATTGTGTTCAGTTTTGGTGACAGTGTATTTTAAGGGACTCTGATTAAGAGTGTGTGCTGAGAGACTCATCAGGAAGGCTTCACCAAGGAAGGGACATTTTATCCAGGGTGTGAAAGATGAAGGTGAGTCAGCCAGGCAGATGGGTCCATCAGGGACAGCATGTGCAGCCCAGGGGCAACATGGGGCACAATGCCAGGGCTTCCAGGAGAAGAGGTTGGGTCCTTCCAGGCCACTAGGCTTCACCGTTGTTGAAGGAGGCTCTCCACAAGACTTGCTTGCATTGTTATGCAGGCATCAGGCATTTTCTGGCCCTGTGGGATGGCCCTGTGCAGCACACAGCTCTGAGAAGTTCCAGTCCAATGTCACCACATAGATCTGCACATGTGTCTGGGAGGACACATAGGAACCATTCCCTTTCCAGGATCACAGTCTCATTCTTCCCATGTCCACCTGGAGTACAGGCCCTTATACCACACAGTTCCAGCTCCAGGTCTGCCCCACTGATGCCCCCCATCCCCTCGGTCCTTGTCTGTCCATCTATTTTCCTTCCCCATCTCCTGGGGCATCTGTCTAGAGGGTATCACAGAGCCCTCTGAGGCCTTGGCTCCTTCAGGAATATCTATGAGATAAACAGATAAACTTTTCCTGTTGACCTAGACTGTTTTTCATAGCTTGATGCATTGATGTGCTGACAAGTGTGTCTCTCTTTTCCCTTTGTTTCAGAGACCCCTACTGAAATGAGATAAAGAGGAAGGAGAGGGAGGGATGTGGGTGAAGTGAATCTCAGCAGCCTGTGGAGGCTGGGTTTTCCAGGATGAGAAGGCCTGGACAGGCATCAGGACGTCTCGTTAGACTAGGCGGGCTGATCCCTGAGGTAGATGAGGGCATGAGCTTCCTGTGCTGAGGGAGCCACTTGCCACCTACCATCCAACCTCAAAACTGTCCTCTTGGCCACCATGTCCTTGGGACCAGTCCTGGCGTGATGGTGTGGTTTAGGGGGGAAGCTTGGCATCCTCTAGCTCTGTGAATCCCTCTCTGAATGTCAGCATCCCAGGGAGTCTGGGCCTTTTTTGGAGAGGTGCTACCACTGTCTTGCCAAGTACCCCCAACCTGGGGCCCATGAGTAGCCACAATGGTCACCCACCCCAACAGCGCCCCATGGACAGAGGAATAGGGAATGGCATAGGAGCCACTCCTGGCACAGCGCCCTGTCCCACCTCAGTTGCCTCGCTGTGTGATGTGGTGACCAGAGAGGACTACCTCAGGAGCTTGAGAGGACTGGAGTAATGTACTCAGTCAGATCCTGACATAGCAGCTGCTCAGTAAAGGATGGCAGGCATGAGGCCAGGACACTTGACTGGGCTGCGCATACCTCTTGGGTGTCTACTCTGGGCCAGGCCTGGCAAAGTGGGCCCCTGGCACCCCACCTCTTCTTGGGGCAGCACGGACCTTCACTGGTCATTCTGGACAAACGCCATGGGAGAGACATGCTACCCACATGCATGGCACTCTAGAGTTACAAAGCCTGTCCACATCTGTGAATTCACTGGCCCTTCCAGCAGCCCTCTTCCTCCCATGCTTACCCTGGACCTCAGCCCTAAATGTTAGTCCATTCAGTGCTCACGTCATTAGAACTTCCAGAAACCACCTTCTAGAAACTGAGCTCTGAGATCTGTGCTGATACCTGCTTAGAGCTATAGTTTTTAAGTTTGCTGAGCAGCAGAATCCTTTTATCAAGGCCTTCTTGAACATCTCCATATAAAAAGCAATTGTAGCCAGGAACCCCACTCCTCTTGCCACACCAACCCTTTCCCTGAGTGACCCCAAAAGGTGTCTGGGCATCTGTAGGGCTCTTCAGAGGCCACTGGAAAATCTTCAAATACCAGGGTAGTCCTCCTGGGATCCCAGCAGACCTGCTCCCCAGGTTGTTCATGGTTGGGTTGGTTGATGATGGAAAGCCCAGACTCCAGTAGACTTCACATGGAGAGGGGACTGGTCAAGAAAATGACCATCTCTGTCCCTCCATCCAGAGAGAAGCAGGGCCACAGCTGTGGCCCTGGGCACCTTCCCGGTAGGCGAGCACTCGGAGCTGTCACTGAGCCTGGGGGATCCATTGACCATCATCTCTGAGTAAGTCCTGTCCCAGTGGGGGAAGGGTGGGGCGCTCTGCTTCCTTCCCCTGGCACCTGAAGATGCCCTCATGGGAGACGGGGCCCCTCCCTCCAGGAGAAAAGAGCATGGCCTTTGGCACTGAGCTCACACTTGGCCCTAATGGCGGGATCTAGGAAGCCTGACACACCTGTAGGGGGAAGCTGTGGGTGGTGTGCAGGGCCTTGCAGGGGGCCCGGAATCCTGCTGTTTCCTGCCCAGGAGGTAGCAGCACTGGCCTGTGCAAGGAGACCTGGGAAACATAGGTGGGACAGACGGCCAGCTGCAGGAGCCAGCCTGGTAGGTCCTCAGGAATCCTAAATGAGCAGTTCCCCTTTCTTTTCTCTCTCCAGAGATGGAGACTGGTGGACGGTGGTATCAGACGCTTCAGGCACAGAATACAGCATTCCCAACAGTCACGTGGCCAAAATCTCCCACAGGTGAGTTCACACCCCACGCCCTGCCTTAGCGGAACTTCCTACTTTCTCTTCCCACAAGGGTGGTTCTTTATGGCCAGTCCTGCACTGAGCAAAACTGGGGATGGGAGAATCAGGCCCAGGCCCTGCCCTCAAGAAGAGCAAACTCAAGAAGAGCCTACAAGACTCGGGACCCCGGAGGAGGGGCCTCAGGAAGGCTCCATAGAGACGTCCTCTGGGCTTTGGAGGGTGGCTGGGAGTTCATTGCGGGAGAATTCTGAAAGGGAGCTTCTGCATATGTGTCCTAAATGTCCTGAGACAAGAAAATGAAGGGGTGGCGCCTCGTATCTTGGCAAGTCTGCCTTTCTAAGAGGGGCCTCACAGTAGGCAGGACATGGGGGATGCCATTGCTTGCCACCAGTGAGTGACAAAAGAAACCAACTTCAGAGCAAATTCTATGTCACGAGAGAGAAAGAAAGGGACCTGTCTTTTAGTGGGATCAACCTGCATAACACGGAGTCAGGCAGGTACTCTGTATGTGCTGTGATGGCCTCTCTTCTGTTCTGAGAGAAAGTACTGCTCTGGCACTGGATGGCCTTCCTTTTCTGAGTCTTGCCAGATGTCTGGCTCTGATGAAAGTAGCGCAGGGCTCCCAAGACATGTGGACACCTCGCAGAATCCACTCACGTGGAGGTCATTGGCACCCGTGTGATTCCTGCTGGCCTGGCCCCACTGGTCAGAGCTTTTGCATCCTCAGTGCGGCACTAAAGTTGCAGCCAAGGAGACACTGGCCACCTCCAAAAGTCCCCTTCCCTTGCCACTCCGTCTATTTCCTCCATGTTTGTAAGTCCTATGAATGACTTGTTTTATTTACTATAAAACTAGGCTAAGTTTGCTGCTGGCACCAAGTGGGTCACAGCTTCTCTGGTTTATCTCCTTGGAATGAACTCAACCCTGACTCTAGCTTTGACTGTGGAATTTCACAGGATAACAGGGAGACAGCCATTTCCATAGAGTTGGCTTCTCTAGGTTTTCCTGGGGACTACAGGACATGACTCTGGGGACATTAGAAGGCTGTTGGACTAGTAAGCAAAAAATTCCTGTAAAACCACCCTGAACTTTACATTGCAGTCAAGTTCTTCATGGACATATAGGTGGAGAAATAAGTGAAAGGACAAAAGAAAATAGGGGGCCAGAGGACTCAACAATCCAGCAGTAAAAGAGGCCCCGAGGAGTAGGTCACGAAGGTCTGTGCTTTGGGAGGCACATATGGTGATCGATATGTTGCATGATTTTTTCCAAGACTTTAGATGGTCTTGAGCATTCTAGTTCCAACCTTTCTACCCACAAATAAGCTCCAGTGGGAGTTACATTTCATTGGTAATGAATGAATACATGTTCACCTGCATGCCTTCTGGCTGCAAAGTTAAATTTTAAAATGTTCAAAGAAAATATTTACTAAAATTAAACACATACACATAGGCAATTCTTGGAAAGGAGAGTTGGCTAGCATAGGGGTAGTAGAGGAGCTGGGCAGTGATAGGAGTCTGCGATCATCCCACCTTCTCCCGCCCTTCTGACCACTTGGGAATGAGGTCTCCAGGCAGAAAAGGCCAGGGCTCACCCCATGAGTTTGTCCTCTGCAGCCTCTGGAGCTGGGACCAACACAAAGCTGGGGGGCCCTTAGAGACCAAAGTACAAGTGGAATTCTGAGGCCCAGAGAGGGAAGAGGGATTTGAGTAGAGTCTTGGCCCACCCACACCCAAGCTGACCTCTCTCTGTCCCTCCTGCAGGTGGCTGTATGAGGGCCTGAGCCGGGAGAAAGCTGAGGAACTGCTGTTGCTGCCTGGAAACTCTGGAGGTGCCTTCCTCATCCGGGAGAGCCAGACCAGGAGAGGTGGGTAAGCTCAGCCCTGGCTTGTCCTTGAACACCAAGAGATAGCTTGGTGGTATAGGCAGGAGGTCAAACATGAAGGGCTGGAGTACCTGGTCTTGGAGTCAGGCAGTTTCGTTGACCACCATGTTGCTGCCACGAAAGCCCATTTCTAAAAGTGGGTGTGAATGGTCCACCGTGGGGATCCAGGCTCAGCCTACACTTTAGCAACTGGGTCTTGTAATAGAATATGGTCACAGGATTTCCCTGCCCTGACCAGCAATGATTCCTCCCTCCCCAAAACACAACTTGGCAAAAAGTTGTCAAGTTCACGAGGTCTCTATGCCCTCCCTGGGTCACCAGCCAGAAAACTCAGTCAGCTCTTGATCTTTCTACTGTATAGATGGGTAAGATGGGGAAACAAAGGCCTGAAGAGGGGTAGGGACATGTCACATTGCACATTCCTATGTGCCTTCTCCCACTTCGGGTACAGGACTTGCGCAAACAAAACACAAAGCTAATAGAGTCTGTCTCTGATGCCCCTGCTTCCCTCTGAGCTGCTGCCCTGAGACCCTTACAGTGTGGCAAAGAAGGACGTTACACAAGTGGTGATGCTGATTTTTATGGTGGGCCCTTTAAGTGTCTTCAAACAACCCTGTGAGGATTGTAGTTCCACTGTCCCCATTTTACAGATGAGGAAACTGAGGCTTAGGGAGGAGAAATGATTTGCCAGGGTAAATACAGCAATGAAGCTGGGATTCAAACCCACCTGGGGTCCTCTTCACTTCAGATACCCAAAAAAGGCCCACATATCACAATAATGGTGGAATTGCAAACTCAGTGGTAGACTAGCGGGGAGATACTCAGGAATGAGGACAGGTCTTCTGTGCTTGCCCTAATTGAACCAACCATGGTGGGTTGTCAGGGTCCTTTGCTCTCGGTCTCCCTCCCGGGGTCCCCTCCAGCACATCTTTGCCTCTCCTCCTCTTCTTTCAGAAGCTTGCTGGGTTGACCTCTCCCCAGCCTCCCCTGCTACTTTACAGATGGCATTACCAAAGGCTGGCTGGGGCTGGGGGCTGGCCTGAGTGCAGGCTACAAACAGGAAACCGCAGCAGTGGAGCTGACTGGGGCAGGGGTGCTGCAAACCAGACCCCAGGGAGCTTGAGAAGCCACAGGAAGTGCTCTGGGCTCAACTGCCCCATACCCACGCTTCTTTGGTCTGGTTCAGCCACAACCACATAGTGACCAGAACTTACTGCCCCTTCCTAAGAAGGCGCATATACAAGAGGAACTGGCTGGGAAATAAAGGAGAAAGCAGAAAACGATCTTTAAAGATCCATAAACAGGGGCACATGGGTGGCTCAGTCGGTTAAGCGTCTGCCTTCAGCTCAGGTCATGATCCCAAAGCCCAGCACTGGGCTCCCTGATCAGCTGTGAGTCTGTTTCTCCCTCTTCCTCTGCCCCTCCACCTGCTTGTGCTCACACATGTGCATGTGCGCTCTCTCTCTCTCTCAAAGAAATAAGTAAAAGCTTTTTTATCTTTTTTTTTTTTAAGATTTTATTTATTTATTTATCAGAGTGAGCACAGGCAGACAGAGTGGCAGGCAGAGACAGACGGAGAAGCAGGCTCCCGCTGAGCGGGAAGCCCGATGTGGGACTCTATCCCAGGATGCTGGGATAATGACCTGAGCCGAAGGCAGAGGCTTAACCAACTGAGCCACCCAGGCGTCCCAGCTTTTTTACTTTTTAAAAGATTTTATGTATTTATTTGACAGAGACACAGCAAGAGAGAGAACACAAGCAGGAGGAGGGGGAGAGGGAGAAGCAGGCTCCCCACCGGGCAGGGAGCCCGATGCGGGGCTTGATCCCAGGACCCTAGGATCATGACCTGAGACAAAGGCAGATGCTTAATGACTGAGCCACACAACACCCCACAAATAAGTAAAATCTTTTTTAAAAAATTAAAGATCCATAAACATACACATGATTGCTGGGATTAAGATTAGATTTGACTCTGAGCTTCCCCATAGCCAGCCCCAAAAGGGGGTCGATCAGAATGCAGCTCTCGTTATCACAAAAGGAAGAGATTTGTCAGTTCTGCAGGAAAGGAAATAGTTTCCCCAGTACTAATTTCTAATCTCTCATCTGAGTCTTCTTTTAGGACAGCATTTGTCAAGCTGCAGGTTAAAACCTGCATCAGTTTAGTTCAGTGGTTATAGAGCAGTGGGTCTCAAATCCGGGTGGCTATCAGAATCACCCAGAGGGCTTAAAACAAAGAACTGGCCACACATCCAGATTTCTTATTTGGTGGGTCTTGGGCAGGGCCTGAGAATTTACGTTTCAAACAAGTTTGCAGGTTATGCTGCTGCTGCCGTGGGGACCACACTTTAAGAACCATTGATTTGGGGGCATCTGGGTGGCTGTCAGTTAAGTGTCTGACTCTCAGTTTTGGCTCAGGTCATGATCTCAGGGTGGTGAGATTGACCCAATGTCCAGCTCGGTGCTCAGCGCAGAGTCAGCTTGAGAGTCTCTCTCTCCCCCTCCCCCTCTGCCTCTCCTCCTGCTCTCTCTTTCTCTCAAATAAATAAATTAAAATAATAATATAATTAAAGAAAAAGAACCACTGATCTGGGGGCACCTGGCTGGCTCAGTTGGTAGAGCACGTGACTCCTGATTTTGTGGTTGTGAGTTTGAGCGCCATGTTGGGCAGAGATTACTTTAAAAAAAAAAAAAATGCCCATCTAGACCTTGGCTTCAAGTTGGAATCATCTGGGGAGCTTTATAAATTACTAATGCCTGCATCCAACTCCCAGAGTTTCTGGGGCTTGAACCCACAATCCTCATGGGGCTCTAATCCACAACCGAGATCAAGATCAAGACCTGAGCCAAGACCAAGAGTCGGATGCTTGGGCCACGTGGGTGGCTTATTAGGTTGGGCATCTGCCTTTGGTTCAGGTCATGGTCCCGGGGTCCTGGGACACAGTTCCGCATCATGCTCCTTGTTCAGCTTCTCCCTCTCCCCTTCCCCTGCTTGTACTCTCTCTGTCAAATGAATAAATAAAATCTTAAAAAAAAAAAAAAAAAAGAGTCAGATACTTAACTGACTGAGTCACCCAGGCACCCCTAAGTTTCTGATTTAATTGGTCAGGGCTGTGAGCTTGGCCCTAGAAGATATAAAAGTTCCCTTGGTGATTCTGATATGCAGCCAGGGTTGCGACCCCTTCATTTAGTGGATCTGGAACAGGGAGCATTTGAAGGGCAGAACATTCCAGGTGCATTACTGGGGTTGGGAAGAATATTGTTCATCCTATTTTTGTTTTAGGTAATTTTTAAAAGATTGTATTTATTTTAACAATGAGGTTTTTTGGTTTTTTTTTTAAGATTTTGTGTATTTTAGAGAAAGAGCATGAGCAGGGGGAGGCGCAGAGGGGGAGGGAAAGAATCTCAAGCAAAGCACAACAAGCGGTTCAATCTCACAACCCTGAGATCATGACCTGAACAGAAACCAAGAGTCGGATGCTTAACTGACTGAGCCACCCAGGTGCCCCTAATTATTTTTAAAGATTATTTATTTATTTTACAGATCGAGTGAGAGTGTGTACCAGAGTGGGGAGGGGCAGAGGGAGAGAGAGAATCCTCAGACTTCCCACTCAGCACAGAGCCCAACGCAGGTCTTGATCCAGGATGCTGAGATCATGACCTGAGCCAAAATCAAGAGTGGGGCACTTAACTGACTGAATCAGCCAGGTGCACATGACTCAGGTAATTTTAAGTGTGTCCTAGGTCTCAGTGTAAAATTTCATACTGTGGTTTGTAGCCAAAAAAAGTTTGGTGGCGCCTGGGTGGCTTAGTTTGTTAGGCATCTGACTCTTGATCTCAGCTCAGGTCTTGATCTCAGGGTCATGAGTTCAAGCCTAGTGTTGGACTCCATGCTGGTTGTGGAACCTACATTAAAAAAAAAAAAAAATGTTTGGCACTGCAGCTCTATGGGACCTGGGTAACATCATAGAACACTAGTTCTCAAACTAGTTCTCAGACTCAGAATTGGCAGGGAAAGACTCTTGGGTCCCTTTCAAATCTGACTATTTACTGGGCTCAGAGGTCAGAAATCTGCTTCCTTCACAAGGTCTCTGGATGGTTCTTATGTTCTTTTATGTTTGAAAACACAGTTCCATTCTAGGGAAACCAGAATTAAGTAGTAAGAGACAATTTTTTTTTTTTTACAGTTACATAATGCACCTTGTTATATGTAATACTAATTAATTAGTGATTGAGTGAATGGTATCAGAATCACCTTTTCTTTTCACCGATGTCCAAATATACCTCTGGGAAGGGAATTCTGCTGGGGAGTTTGAGTCTGTGTGTAGACTGAGGAGGAAGGCCTGGGGCCAGGGAGCTCCCAAGAACCCTACTCAGAGTTGCCAGGGAGGGGAAGACCTCTCTATCTTCCCTAGGGTCCCTCTGGCATACCTATTTATGCCCTAAACCTGGGGGAAGTCATGGCAGAGTCTGTATCAGACCCCAAACCTTGGTCTGTGAAGGGACACTGACGACTTTGTGGAGGTCATAGGATTGCTCCAAAGGTCAGCAGCAAGGCCAAGTCCCCCACAGCATTACCCCCTCGCCTCCCCGCTGTCCTACTGCGTCTCTCTTCTTCGGTGGGTGCTTTAAGGAAGACTGATGATCAAGCCATGCTTCCCACCATGGAGGGGCTCACTTCTGTCCATTCTGTCATCTTGAAAGAACTTGTTGAGCATTTCTTCTGAGTCAGGCGTGCTAAGTCATGGCTCTTGTCCTCAGGGCGCAGACAGTGGAAGGTCCAAGGCTATCATCTTCTCAGAGGCCTTAGCAGAGGAAGGTCAGGAGGGTCCTGCTAGGCCCATCTCCCACACACAGCTTCTAATCCAATCCTTCATACCGCTGTGGACCCCACCCCACCTCCTGGTATCATCATTAGAACACCAGGGGAGGGGCGCCTGGGTGGCTCAGTGGGTTGAGCCGCTGCCTTCGGCTCGGGTCATGATCTCAGGGTCCTGGGATCGAGTTCCGCATCGGGCTCTCTGCTCGGCAGGGAGCCTGCTTCCCTCTCTCTCTCTCTGCCTGCCTCTCTGTCTACTTGTGATCTCTCTCTGTCAAATAAATAAATAAAATCTTTAAAAAAAAAAAAAAAAAAAAGAACACCAGGGGAAACATGGTGCCTCGCCCCAGAGGTCCCTGCAGGCTAAGATGTGACATAGACTATGGAGCTGGAATTTTCTGGAATCCAGGACATTGTACCTTCCATGCCTTTTCCCCAGTGTGTCTCCCTCCAACCCCTGTACCCAGCCACAGCTCCTACCATTCCTTCCCGCAGCCTCTCTTCTGCCTCACTGCCCACCAGAACATTCTGTGAATAAACCAACTTCTTCTTTCCACAGCTGCATCCTTGCACACACTCCTCCCTCAATCTTGGAAAGACCTATCCTCAATTCTTCCACTTGAACTCATACTCACCCTTCATGACCCATTTCAATGTTATTTCCCCAGGCTATTTGCCACCCTCTGCTCTCAGACCACTTTTGTAGCTACTCTAAACTTAGTTCTTAAAAGAAAAAACAAAACAAAAAAAAACTGGGATATGTGGTTTAAGAGCACAAGAGCTAAATATTTGAAATGGGGACCGTAAAGGAAAATTCCAGTGTGGGAAGTACGGGCAGGACAGCACTTCCTTCCCAGAGTACAAAGATCTAATTATGTCTGTCGGGCCTTGTGCAGGGCATGTAGCCAGTGCTCAAGGGATGTATACTAAATAATGAATGAGTGAATGAGTGCATGAAAAGACAATGGGGGAGGGGAGAGGATGAAGAGCTGGGGAAGACTTTTCCCCAATACCACGTGTTCACAGACGGGGGAGGCGTGCAAATAGTAAAACACTCCTCCAAACTGCTTGTAATCACGGCTCTGTCCGGCATTTATCCCAGAGATTCATTCATTCAACAAATGGCTCTTGTGTGGTGACTCTGTGCCTACTATTGTTGTAAGCAGTGGGGATTCAACGATATAAAGAGCAAAATCCTTGTCCACAAACCAATTGGCAAAATGGACAGCAAACACATAAATAAGGACGTGTCTGGTCATGGTCAGTGCCACATGGAAACAAGAAAGCTGCCTAAGGCTCCCCCTCCCTGGTTCCGCGCTCTGGTTCCACCATGGAATCCAACAAGGATGAAGCCGAACGCTGTATTAGCATTGCCCTCAAGGCCCTCCAGAGCAACCAGCCCGACCAGGCGCTCCGCTTCCTGGAGAAGGCTCAGCAGCTGTACCCGATGCCGCAAATTCGTGCCCTAATCGAGTCCCTCAACCAGAAACCGCAGTCTGCCGGTGACCATCCCCAGCCCACAGACATGACCCACAGGAAACCAGGTGGGGCTGATGCCCCCTCGGCCAATGGAGAAGCTGGAGGAGGAGAGAGCACCAAAGGCTACACAGCAGAGCAAGTAGCATCAATGAAAAGGGTCAAGCAGTGTAAAGATTACTATGAGATCCTGGGGGTGAGCTGAGGGGCCTCCAATGAGGACCTGAAGAAGGCCTACTGCAAGCTGGCCCTCAAGTTCCACCCAGACAAGAACCACGCACCGGGTACCACTGAAGCTTTCAAAGCCATTGGCACAGCATATGCGGTACTTAGTAACCCAGAGAAAAGGAAGCAGTATGACCAGTTCAGTGACGACAAGAGCCAGGCAGCCTGGCACGGCCATGGGCATGGGGACTTCCATTGTGGCTTTGAGGCTGACATCTCCCTCGAGGACCTCTTCAACATGTTCTTTGGCGGTGGCTTCCCGTCTAGTAATGTCCACGTCTACAGCAACGGCCGCATGCGCTATACCTACCAACAAAGGCAGGACCGCAGGGAGAACCAGGGTGACGGTGGGCTGGGGGTGTTTGTTCAACTGATGCCTATCCTCATCCTGATCCTCGTGTCAGCTCTCAGCAAGCTCATGGTTTCCAGCCCTCCCAGACTGAGCCCAAGGCCACGTCCACAGGCGAGTCACTGACCACCTGAATGTCGTCTACTACATGGCAGACACCTTCTCTAAGGAGTACACAGGCTCCAGCCTCAAAACAGTTGAACGGAACGTGGAAGACGATTATATCGCCAACCTCCAAAACAACTGCTGGAAGGAGAAGCAGCAGAAAGAAGGCTTGCTATACCGGGCCCGCTACTTCGGTGACACAGATATGTACCACAAAGCACAGAGGATAAGCACGCCGAGCTGTAACGGACTGTCAGAGGTGCAGGCCTCCCTGCATGGATAGTCCTGGGCCAGCCGTGCCACCGAGGTCCAAACCATGAAATCCCTGGAGAATTTTTGGTGATATGCACTGAGCCAAGGTGATGGACTGTATATTTAAGGAAAGACATAAAAAGAAAAAAAAAATTAGAATTGGAGGCAAAAAAAAAAAAAAAAGAAAGAAAGCTGCCTAAGAGGAGCAGGGTCATGGGACATGTGCAAGTGTACAAAGGCCTGCAGTAGATGCATCCTCAGCAGGGACAGGTGTGCTGGGAGTCAGCAATCCTAGGTCGTTGGGAGTCAGGTCGGGGTGGGGACTTTGGTTCTCAGCAGGGGAGTGACCTGAACTGATCCCTCCACTGCTTCAAAGAGAGGATTTGGGGTTGGGGTGATGAGGAGGAAACGGGAAGCCACTTGGGACGTTGTTGCAGGTTCTGCCGAGTGAGTGGTCAGATTCTGGATATATTCTGAATATAGCCAGTAGGGTTTGCTGTCGGGCGGTGTGTGAGGTGGGAGAGAAGGGAAGCAGTGAGCCTGACTCCAGGATTAGAGCTTAGTAATAGATGCACAGCGCTGCTCTTTTCTGAGATGGGCAGATGGAGGAAGGGAGGAAGGATACATCAGAACCATGCTTCAGGAGGCTCACGGTTGGTTATGTGTGTTCTGGGGTGAGGGATAGGGCTGAGGGACAGGCGATGGCAGAGCGGGACTCTTGGTGCCACAGAAGCACTGCTGCCTGGGCAAGCTTAGAGCTGGACCTTCTCTCCTGCAGGGAAGGTCTTCTAGAAGGAGGCTGAGCAGAACTGAGTTGTGAAGGGAAGACTGGTGGTTACTCAGGCGGAAGCATCTTCCCTACGAAAGGAACAGTGTGAGCAAAGGACTACAGGCCTGATATAGGTTATTGGGTGCTTGCTGCATGCCAGACGTTCCTAAATGCTTTCCCTTGCTTCACCACTTGAATCCTTGTGCTGATCTGGTGACATGGTGAGAATTGTTATCTCCCCTTACAGATGAAGAAACAGATCCGAGAAGTCAAATAATGTGCCTGGAGACACAGCTAGTAAGCTTGGGGCAACAGCGTGTTCTAACATGTGGTTGTTTGTGGGATTTGAACCCAGGGAGTCTGAGTTAAAGTGGAGATGTCCTGGCACTGGGAGAGAGCAGAGGTATTTGGGACTGGATGGAGCAGTGAGAAGGAACTTGGGATACCAGCCCAAGGCTGGTCACAGATGGCATTGGAAGGTGACCTGTCTCCACAGTGGGGTTGTCAACCCCACATGGGGTTCATGGAGCTTGTTATCCCTGAGCCTACCAGCTAGATACTCAGTGTGGTACCCTTCCCAGTTTTAGCAACTGTGGAGACAGTGAGCAGCGTGGGGCGGCTGCAGAACCACGCAGGGGATATGGGGACTTAGTCACTTAGTTCAGCTGGCTTGGTTGGCCTTCAGGGCTTATTTTCAGATAAATTAGCTCTTTGCCAACCACAGAGCTATTTCAGAGCCACAGCTCAGCTCCAGAAGAGACTTTTTTTTTTTAAAGATTTTATTTATTTAACAGACAGATCACAAGTAGGCAGAGAGACAGGCAGAGAGAGGGGAGGAAGCAGGCTCCCTGCTGAGCCGAGAGCCTGATGTGGGGCTTGATCCCAGGACCCTGGAATTGTGACCTGAGCTGAAGGCAGAGGCTTAACCGGCTGAGCCACCCAGGCACCCCGAGACTTTTTTTTTTTTTTTTGAAGATTTTATTTATTTGACAGACAGAGATCACAAGTAGGCAGAGAGGCAGGCAGAGAAAGGAGGAAGCAGGCTCCCCGCTGAGCAGAGAGCCCGATGTGGGGCTTGATCCCAGGACCCTGGGATCATGACCTAAGCTGAAGGCAGAGGCTTAACCCACTGAGCCATCCAGGCGCCCTGAGACTTTTTTTTTAATTAAGATTTTAAGTAATCTCTACACCTAACGTGGGGGTCAAACTCACAACCCTGAGATCAAAACTCGTATACTTTACTACTGTCTGAGCTACCCAGGCACCCAAGTAGAGATTCTTCTTAAATGTAAAAAAGTCAAGGAGCCATCAGAGTCAGGGAGAGAACAAGGAAAAGGAAGCAGGAATCCTACTCCAAACTTCCCAATGTATATTGATTTTATATACTATAGCCTTGCTAAATTCACTTATTAATCCTAGTAGGCTTTTAGAGATTACTTAGGATTTTCTACATATGTAATCACATTATCTGTAAATACAATTTGCTTATTTTCCAACCTATATGCCTTCAATCTCTTTTTCTTGCCTTATTGTACTGACTAGGACCTCTAGTACAATGAATAAAGTGGTTAGAATGTTCTTGTTCTTTGTTCCCAACATTGGGAGGAAAAATTCAGTCTTTCTTATTAAGTATGATATAATTAACTATATTAGATATTAACTATAGATATTTCACAGGTACTCTATGTCAGGTTGAAAGTAGTCTTCTCTGGTAGGCAGAATAATAGCCCCCCAACCCCAAGATGCCTTGGTTCTAATCTCTGGAACTGGTGAATATATTACCTTTCGTTGTAAAAGGGAGTTTGTAGATGTGACTAAGTTGAGGATTCTGAGATGGGGGGATTGTCATGGATTATTCAGATGAGCCCAATGAAATCCCAAGGGTCTTTATAAGAGAGAGGCAGGAAGATCAGTGTTTGAAAGAGAAATTGAGATGAATGTTATGCTGTTGGCTTTAAAGATGGAGAAAGGGCCATGAGCTAAGGGATGTAGGTGGCTTCTAGGAATTGGAAAAGCAAAAAATGGATTATCCTCTAGGGCTCACAGAAGAAACACAAGCTTGCTGATACCTTGATTTTAGTTCAGTGAAATCCATTTCAGTTTTATGATCTCCAGAATGATAAGATAATAGATTCATGTTATTTTGAGACACTGAATTTGTGGCAATTTGTTATAGCAGCAGTAGGAAACTATTCCACCTTCTATTTGTAGTTTTGTGGTTGTTTTTTTTTATCAGGATGAGTATTGAATTTTGTCAAATGATTTTTTCTACATTTCTTCAGGTGATCATGGTTTTTCCTCCTTTATTTATATAGTGAATTACATTGATGTTCCTTTTTTTTTTTTAAGCTTTTATTTATTTATTTGACAGACAGAGATCACAAGTAGACAGAGAGGCAGGCAGAGAGAGAGGAAGGGAAGCAGGCTCCCCGCCGAGCAGAGAGCCCGATGCGGGGCTCAATCCCAGGACACTGGGATCATGACCCGAGCGGAAGGCAGCGGCTCAACCCACTGAGCCACCCAGGTGCCCTCCCTCCTTTTCTTTTGATGTTCCTTTTTTCTTTTTAAGATTTTATTTATTTGGGGGCACCTGGGTGGCTCAGTCCGTTAAGCATCTGCCTTCTGCTCGGGTCATGGTCCCAGGGTTCTGGGATCGAGCCCTGCGTCCGGTGCCCTGCTCAGTGGGGAGCTTGCCTCTTCCTCTTCTTGTTGCTCCTCCTGTTTGTACTCTCTCTGTCAAATAAATAAATAAAATCTTTAAAAATATTTTTTATTTATTTGACAGAGAGAGAGTGAGAGCATAAGCAGGGAGAGCGGCCGAGGGAGAGGGAGAAGCAGACTCCCTACTGAGCATGTTCCCACTGTTAGAGAATGTCTAAGGGGCCCCAGTAGTCCCTTTAGAAAATATTTTTAGTTAAAAAATGAAAATACAGGGGTTCCTGGGTGGAACCTAGGAACCTACTTGTGGCCTCTCTGCCTACTTGTGATCTCTCTCTCTGTCAAATAAATAAATAAAATCTAAAAAAAAAAAAGAAATAGTTGAAAAAAAATGAAAATACAAAAATGTGTGAGCTCAGCTAAATCAATAAAGTTACATTTGTAGCTTTACTTATTTATTTTTTAAAGTAATCTCTATGACCAATGTGGAGTTTGAACTCGATTGAGAGTTATGTGGACTACTGACTGAGCCAGCCAGGAGCCCCCATTTGTAGCTTTAAATGCTTACATTTCAAGAAAAGAAAGAAAGAAGAAAAGAAACTTTATAAAATAAAGTTTCTACCTTAAGAAGCTAGAAAGAGGGGCGCCTGGGTGGCTCAGTGGGTTAAAGCCTCTGCCTTCGGCTCAGGTCATGATCTCAGGGTCCTGGGATCAAGCCCTGAATCCGGCTCTCTGCTCTGCGGGGAGCCTGCTTCCTCCTCTCTCTCTGCCTGCCTCTCTGCCTACTTGTGATCTCTGTCTGTCAAATAAATAAATAAAATCTTTAAAAAGAAAAAAAAAGAAGCTAGAAAGAGGGCCATCTGGGTGGCTTAGTCCTTAGGTGCCTCCGGCTTGGGTCATGATCCCAGCAGCCTGGGATCAAGCCTTGTATTAGGCTCCCAGCTCAGTGGGGAGCCTGTTCCTCCCTCTCCAGCTCCCCCGTGCTTGTGTTCCCTCTTTCACAATCTCTCTCTGTCACAAATAAATAAAATCTTAAAAAAGAAAAGCTAGAAAGAGAAGAATAAATTTAGATGGAAGGGATGAAATAAAGATTAAAGCAAAAGTAAATGAAATTAAAACAAAATAGGGGCGCCTGGGTGGCTCAGTTGGTTGGGCATCTGCCTTTGGCTTGGGTCATGATCTAAGTGCTGGGATAGAGCCCTGCGTTGGGCTCTCTGCTCTGCAGGAAGTCTGCTTCTCTCTCTCCTTCTGCCTACCACTCTCCTTGCTTATGATCTTTCAATCTCTGTCAAATAGATAAATAAAATCTTAAAAAAAAAAACCAATAGAGAAAAGTCAATTATCCCAAAAGATTGATAAAATTGATAAACTTCATGGCTGCTTGGCTGGCTCAGTTTGTAGAGCATGTGACTCTTGATCTCAGGGTCATGAATTTGAGCCCCCTGTTGGGCATAGAGATTACTTCAAAAAAATGATAAATCTTGGGATGCCTGGGTGGCTAAACAAAACTGATTAAGAAATAAACAATAAATTATCAATATAAGGAATGAAGAGGGACATCATTATAGATCCTACACACATTAAATGAATAATAAGGGCATAAGATGAGCAACTTTATTCCAGTAAATTCTACAACTTGGATGAAATGGACAAATTCCTTAAAAGACAGAAATCACCAAAACTGATATAAAAAATAGAAATTTGAATAGCCCTATATCTATTACCTAAATAGAATTCATAATTTTAAAACTTCCTGCAAAGAAGACCCTGGGTCCAGATTGCTTTGCTAGTTAGTTCTATCAAACATTTAATGAGGGGTTTTGGGGTGACTCTGTCGGTTAAGTGTCTGCCTTTGGCTCAGGTCATGATCCCAGGGTCCTGGGATCAAGTCCCACACTGGGCTCCCTGCTCAGCAGGGAGTCTGCTTCTCCCTCTCCCTCTGCCCCTCCTCCCCCACTTGTGCTTTCTCAAGTAAATAAAATCTTAAAAAAAAATTTAAAGAAGACAAAAACACCAATTTTACATAAACTCTTTTTAAAATATTTATTTATTTATTTGACAGAGAGAGAGAGATAGCAAGAGGGGGAACACAAGCATGGGGTGGTGGGAGAGGGAGAAGCAGGCTTCCTGCTGAGCAAGGAACTCAATTCGGGGCTCGATCCCAGGACCCTGGAACCACAACCTGAGCCGAAGGCCGATCCTTAACGACTGAGCCACCCAGGTACCCCTGAAAATATATATATTTCTTAAAAAGTGACTGTTAATAAAAGGGGTGCCCAGGGATGCCTAGGTGGCTGTTGGTTGAGCATTTGACCCTTGGTTTCAGCTCAGGTCATGATGTCAGTGTCATGAGATCAAGTCCCACGTTGTGCTTCATGCTCATCAGGGAGTTTGCTTGAGATTCTTTCTTCCTCTCCCTCTGCCCCTCCTGCCTCCCTCTCTAAAATAAATAAATCTTTTTTTTTTTTTTCATGCTCATCAGGGAGTTTGCTTGAGATTCTTTCTTCCTCTCCCTCTGCCCCTCCTGCCTCCCTCTCTAAAATAAATAAATCTTTTTTTTTTTTAAGATTTTGTTTATTTATTTGACAGAGACACAGTGAGGGAGGGAACACAAGCAGAGGGAGTGGGAGAGGAAGAAAGCAGGCTTCCTGCTGAGCATGGAGCCTGATGTGGGGCTCGATCCCAGGACCCTGGGAACATGACCTGAGCCAAAGGCAGATACTAAACTACTAAGCCACCCAGGTGCCCCTAAAATAAATAAATCTTAAAAAAAAAAAAAAGTGTGCCTGGCTGGCTCAGTTGGTAGAGCATGTGGCTCTTGATCTCAGAGTACTGAGTTCAAGCCCCATGCTAGGTATAGAGTTTACTTAAAAAAAGAAAAAAAGTCAAATATATTTCCTAATTTTTCTTGTGATTTCTTCTTTGATTTCTGGGTTATTCCTAAGTATTTGGGGATTTTCCAGATATTTTGTTATTAATTTATTAATTCTGTTGTGGTCAAATAATGTTAACTATTTCTTTTAAGATTTCATTTATTTGAGAGAGAGATTGAGGGAGAGAAGGAGCAGGGGCAGAGGGAGAGGAAGAAGCAGACTCCCTGCCAAGCAGGGAGCTCAGTGTGGGGCTTGATCCCAGAACTCCGTGATCATGACCTGAACTGAAGGCACTCAACTGACTGAGCCATCCAGGTGCCTCCATAACGTTTTTCTTTAAAAGATTTATTTAGGGACGCCTGGGTGGCTCAGTTGGTTAAGCGGCTGCCTTTGGCTCAGGTCATGATCCCAGCGTCCTGGGATCAAGTCCCACATCGGGCTCCCTGCTCAGCAGGGAGCCTGCTTCGCCCTCTGCCTCTGCCTGCCACTCTGTCTGCCTGTGCTCACTCTCTCTGACAAATAAATAAATAAAATATTAAAAAAAAAAAGATTTATTTATTTATTAGAGAGAGAGAGAGAGAGGCAGTGCGCAGGGAGGGGCAAGAGGAGAGGTAGAGAAGTGGACTCTGCTAGGCGCTGAGCCTGATGCGGGGCTGTATCTCACAACCCTGAGATCATGACCTGTGCTGAAAGAAATCAGGAGTCAGACACTTGGGGCACCTGGGTGGCTCAGTCATTAATCGTCTGCCTTCAGCTTAGGACATGTTCCCAGGGTCCTGGGGTTGATCTCCGCATTGGGCTCCCTGCTTGGCGGGAAGCCTGCTTCTCCCTCTCCCACTCCCCCTGCTTGTGTTCCCTCTCTAGCTGTGTCTCTCTCTGTCAAATAAATAAAATCTTAAAAAAAAAAAGAAGTCAGACACTTAACTGACTGAGCCACCCAGGTACCCCAAGAACATAACTATTGATTTCAATCCTTTCAAATTTCTGTGTTTGTGGTCCAGTCTACAGCCTATCTTGAATATTCCATGTGTACTTAAGAGAAAATGTATCCTGTTGGTGCCCTGTTCTATGTTAATGAAGTCAAATTGCTTGATCGTATTGTTCAATCTTCTATATCCCTGATGATTTTTAGTCCCATCAAGCACTGAGAGAGGAGTGTTGATATTTCCAATTATAATCATGGATATCTATTTCTTCTGTTAATTCTGTCAGTTTTGCTTCATATATTTTCAATCTCTGCATTTGTATGCAATTGAGTGCATACAAATTCAAGATTTTTATTTACTTTATTTTATTTATTTTTTAAGATTGTATTTATTTATTTGACAGAGATCACAAGTAGGCAGAGAGGCAGGTAGAGAGAGAGGAGGAAGCAGGCTCCCTGCTGAGCAGAGAGCCCGATTCAGGGCTCAATCCCAGGACCCTGGGATCATGACCTGAGCTGAAAGCAGAGGCTTTAACCCACCGAGCCACCCAGGCGCCCCAAGATTTTAAAATATATACATATATATATATCTCCATCTTATCTCTGTTAATACTCTTGGTCTTGCATTTTACTTTGCCTGATAAAAAAATTTTTTTAAGATTTTGTTTATTTTTTTGGCAGAGAGAGATACAGAGAGAGAAGGGAACACAAGCAGGGGGAGTGGGAGAGGAAGCAGGCTTCCTGCTGAGCAGGGAGCCCAATGATGCGATGCGTGGGCTTGATCCCAGGACCCTGGGATCGTGACCTGAGCTGAAAACAAATGCTTAATGACTGAGCCACCTAGGTGCCCCTTACTTTGCCTGATATTAATGTAACTACTCCAGCTTTCCTATGATTGTTTCATGATACATCTTTTTCCATCTTTTTACTTTTAGCCTGCTTTATTATTCAAAGTGTGTTTATCAGATATTTAGGCCTTGCTTTTTAAAATCCAGTTTGAACTTCAGAGTCATGCTGAATATCTACTTCTCTGACTTGCTGTTTCTGTGCATTTTTAAGATTTTTCTATGCTTATGTGTGTAGTGGTTATTAACGTATACTGGTCTACGGTATTACCGTTCTGAGGCAGGCATACAGGCTGTTTGTAGTTTCGGACTTTTCCAAACAAAGCTGCTTGGAATATTCTCGCTCTTGTATTTCTAAGCTAACATGCCGGGATGAAACTGCTGGTTGTGAGGTGCATGTTTAACTAGTTAATGTTAACTCTTTCCAAAGTGGCTGGTACTTATTTATCTTAACATCAGCACAGTAAGAGTTCCTCAAATTCGGCACATCCTTGCTGATCTACTGACATTCTAACACTTCTGGCCACTTGAGTCTATAATAATAGCCACCATTTAATATTCACGTAAACTGTGCCCAGCCCTGTCCTGCGTACTGTGTGAATGATCTCATTTCATCCTCACAAGAGTCCTATCGATTAAGAATGTGTGGGCACTTATGGCCAAGAGAGCAAGTCTTCATCCCTCCCCTATCTACTTCCCTTCTGTCTGGGCCTGGTGACCATCTCATGTCTTTCTTCTCCCAACTTGGGTTGGGGGTGGGTCCCAGCAGGGCCTCAGTCCTGCCCCATACCCTTTCCTCCTCAGGTTGTTACTCCCTGTCAGTCCGCCTTAGCCACCCTGCATCGTGGGACCGGATCAGACACTACAGGATCCATCGCCTTGATAATGGCTGGCTGTATATCTCACCACGCCTCACCTTCCCATCACTCCAGGCCCTAGTGGATCACTATTCTGGTATGGCCATTTCCCGCTTCCATTAGCCTGGGACGTGGGGTGTGGGGGGCAGACAGTTGTACTCTTGGACACTTCACTTGCTGGAGAATATCCAGACAGGCAGAAGAGGGACCTCTGCATCTCCATACCAATGTGCCAAGAACGTAGGCCAGGACCTCTGTCTTCATCCCATGCCCTGACAGAGCCATAAAGTCCTCCCATGTGAACATGGGCCAGTGCCTCACCTACACTGTGGTTCTGAGTCCAAGACCTCAATGGTAGGCACAGTTCTCTCCACAGGAACTAGGCCCAGAGCTGTTGCTGTTGTGCAATTTAGTTGACTCTCAGCATTTCCTGGTGCTTGTCCTGTTATAGGGACTGGAGCATGTAGCCACGATGGCAGTGTCAAAGGGGGCAGAGAGGAAAGCCCACTCCTGGGAAAACTGATCAGGGGTTTTCTAGAGGGTGGATCTGTGCAGTAGTTACAGACAGAACACATAGAGATGAAGTATTCTCTACCTTTCTTCTTCCAAAGCACTTTCCTAACCAGAAACTGGTATTCTCAAAGAGTACCATCAACCTACCCAAAACCACAGCCAATTCAATCTTCGAAACTTAGCCTAGAATGACCTGATTGCATCTCAGCCCCTAGATCAACAGCTTGAGGCTTATGTCCTGTCACTTTTTAAAAAAAATGTAATCTCTACACCTGGGGCCTGAACTCAGGACCCTAAGATCATGAATCTCTATTGACTGAATGAGCCAGGTGGCCCTGTCATTCTTTTTTGAACATGCCTCCACATGCCAAATGCGGAAAGCTGTCAGGGTGAGGGTGGGGGTTGTTAGGGAGGAAAGTGGGGCTGGAGTCAGCCATGTCAAGGGTCTGGATCTCTTTCTTCAGAGTTGGCGGATGACATCTGCTGCCTCCTCAAGGAACCCTGTACCCTGCGGAGAGCTGGCCCACAGCCTGGCAAGTCCATAGCCCTACCTGTGACTGTGCAGAGAGCGCCACTCAATTGGAAAGAGCTGGACAGGTAAGGGGACCCCTGGAACATGAAGGCAGAACAAAGGAGATAGAAGGACCCAACCCGGGAACTCACAAACCCAAATGAGCCTGTCACCTTCGGGGACACCGGCAAGCTGGTGAGTACTGACTGATCTCATAGAGACCAAGCCAGGCTCAGCAGGACTGTACGGGGACTGGCAGGAAGGAGAAAGAGGAAGTGGATAGAGGGCATGCCCAGATGCCAAAGATGGCCAGGATGGAAGTGTCAGACAAGATGGGGTAGAACAGAAAGCACCAGTCCTGAAGGGAAAAGTCAAGCTGGGGTTTTGGCTGAGAGAATGGGGAGCCACTGGGAGTTTTCAGGTGGTACGAACTTGAACTGTGTGGTGAGAGCAAGGTGCAGGATGAGGCTCCTTGACCCAACTCTCTTTCCCTCTCCACAGCTCCCTCCTGTTCTCTGAAGCACCTACCCTAGGGGAGTCCCCTCTCCTCAGTGAGGGGCTGCGGGAGGCCATCAGCTCTTACATGAGCCTAACTGATGACAGCTCCTTGGATGATGCCATGGCCCAAAGCAGAGGCCAAAAGGGAATCCAACGCTGCAACACCTAGACCCCCAGCTCAGCTCAGCTCGAGCACTCTAGAGGCTCTCAGGGTCCCACTTGCATTCTGTGCTCCTTTCTCTCTCGGCCTTAAGAAGTCACTTAAGCCCCTCCCAGTGTCACAAATCCACCTGCAACCTCTAATTCAAGTACAGACCAGCTGACAACAGAGACAGGGCTCCAAAGAGACTAAACCTCTGGGATTTGACCCAGTTTGACCTGAGTTGGGACTTCCATCTTCCTCCCCTGCCTATTGGAGGGGAGAAAGATGGAAATCTGCCTATTTCCTCCCCTTCAACACCCCCCACAGCTCCACCCACTAGGTAGAAGCCACCATTAGTATCAAGAAGAAAAAAAAATCATTTAAAGAAAATTTACAAGTCTCACTCAGAATACCATACTTTGGAAAGTAGGACTATAGCTAGAAGGGACAGGAAAGCAGATGGGATGGATGTCTTCCCACAGCAACAGAACCCGGGATGTCCAGCTTCTACCTGGACCTCAGAGCAAAGGGGATCCCTGACAGTCCAGGTTCTCAAACAGCCCCATCAGGCCTCTTCTCTGGACAGTCATAACTCCCAAGGTCACTATTTCATTTTGTGGCTTATCATGTGAACCTGCCTAACCTTTCCTGGCTACAGTGGCCCTGCCACCTTGTGGCCAAACACAACATGGCACCTTCTGGGTCTAGCACACTGCAGTGAGGTCAGTCACGTCTCTCAGCACCAGGCAGGGGCATCAGAAGTCACTAAGCTTCTCTCCACAAAGCCAAGGCCACAGCCTACACCAACTCTAGCCCTTGATTTCTCTGCTGTCCATTAAGGAATGAGAGGCCTAGCTGGAGCTGCTACAGGAGCAGGGAGAGGAGGTGAAGGATGAGGTTGGAGGGAAGGGGTCTGAGGCTAGAGGTAAGGTGGGAAAAGCTTTAACAGGTATCATCAACAGATTTTCAATTAAAGATTTGATTTATTCAAGTACCCGAAAACATTCTACAATGGAAACTGTTATTAGATGATGCTTATACTGTGCTAATGACCACGCACATACTGCCACACTGTTTTCAGAAAACTTGAAATGCCACTGATAGTTTAAAAACTGTACACCTGATGGAGAAGTGAGGAAGACAATTTAATGTTTCATCCGGATCCAGAGGTGCATCAAATTAAACGACAGCTCCCATCAGCAAACAGGTGTTTCATGATGATATCCAAGAAGAAATGGTTGGTGATGGACAATTCAGAAATGCTTCTCCAAAAGGCGGTTGGTTCTTTAAAAAGTTTCAGATCACAACCCTTGCAGAAAACACTGATGCCCAACACACTGATTCTCGGTCCAGGAAACACGGGTCTTCCAGGTTCCACGTGGCTGGGGTGTCCCTACAACCATGTTTCTGTGCTGTAACTATGATGGTCCTTTCGACCGGACAGAGAGCAGGCGGGGTCTGTACACCATCAGTCATAGTGGATGGCAGTGTAAAAAATGATCCAAATAACCTAGAGAGAAGACAAGCAATGGTCATAGATCCCCTGGGTCAACAGAGGCCCCTATTCCACAAGAGAAATATGTCAAACAATGTATGCACGGTGGGCTTCCAAGGGCTATTCAGTGCAACTGGACTGGAGGCCTAAACAATTTCACTGAAATCAAGCTGTGTCTAACAGAGACCAGGGTCACCCACCAGTGCTCCTAAAGGGACCACAGACAAGCTTCCCTCTCAACCAAATAGTGACTGCAGCACTCGGGGGTAGAGTTATAGATGTGGAAATGATACGGGTAAAGTATCAGGATTAACAACAAATGTGGAAAAGAAACCACCGACATATCCTGTCAGCTTGTCAGCTTCACATCAGACAAAGCACAGGTTCTCAAAACCGGCTATTCACTGCAATCTCCCGGGACCTTTAGTATGTATGCCCAGGCACCCTCACCCAGCGATTTTGATTTTACTGATTTGAGCTAGGGTCTACAATTTTTTAAAAATTAACTTTTGAGATATAATTCACATTTCATAAAGTTCACCTTTTAAAGTATATAATAAATATATATATATATATACACGCACACACAATACAGTTTTTAGTATATTCACAGACTTGTGCAAAGATCACTAACTGATTCTGGGACATTTGCATCATCTTCAGTTTCTTCCCATTTCCTCACACACACCCGCCCCCACCCCAGCCACCGGCAACCACAATCAACTTTTTATTTGTGTGGATTTGCCTATTCTGGACATTTTACATGTAAATGGAATCACGTAACCTTTTTTTGTGTCTAGCTTCTTTCACTAAGCATAATGTTTTAAAAATTCAGAGTTGTAATCCCTACCAGTACTTTATTCCTCTTTACGGTTGAATACCATATGGCTATACAACATCTTATTTATCTACTGACCAGGTAGTACTTGTTTATGCTTTTTCAGCTATTATGAATGCCATAAACCTATTTTTTTTAAAAGATTTTATTTATTTATTTGACAGACAGAGATCACAAGTAGGCAGAGAAGCAGGCAGAGAGAGATAGGAGGAAACAGACTCTCTGCTGAGCAGAGAGCCTGATGCGGGGCTCGATCCCAGGACCTGGGATCATGACCTGAGCTGAAGGCAGAGGCTTTATCCCACTGAGCCACCCAGGCGCCCCGCCATAAACCTATTTTTAAATGTTTCCCAATTTCTACTATGCAGCCAGATTTGAGAATCAGATGTAGAAGCTGATGACAGGCCCTGGGTGTGTATACCAACAGGGAGACTGCAGTGTACCGTACCACATCCTTTGGGACAACAGGACTTGATGGAGGAAATGCCCTCCAATCCCTTGAGCCTTTTGAAAAATGGCACCCCGATCACACAGTGTAACCCAATCAGTGTGCTCCGCTGGAGAAACAAGAGGATTTACTATTATAACTGTCAGCTATACATACCATGAACAAGGCAAAAGATGTCATAAATCCCTCTTTTGTGAGCTCCCATGTGCCACCATATTCTTCCTCATCTATCTGTAGGTAGTTGCTGAAGTAGAGATACAGGACTCCTGCATTGATCAGGCAGAATCTGGAGGGAAGACAAGCACCGAACACAAACTATGAGCTCAGAAGACTCAGAACTCCCACAACCACAGTCCAGTCTTACCAAGACACTCACGGTTGCAGTTAAGTAGTTGCATCATGGGGGCAAGTGAAAAAATACACGGACCTAGACCCTCAATGGAACTGCCTAGTGGCTGAGCTAGAGACAGAAAGAGCAACTTTTTTTTAGATGCCCAGCAAAAAAAAATTTTAAATTTAAAAGCACATAAAACTTCTCCAGGCCCTCTCACAGTAAGACAACATGGTAGCTGAACCATCCCAAATAGGACTAGTACTGGACATGGGCCTCCAAGTAGCTCCCGCTGGGGTGGGGTGGCTACGGGACAGATACAAGTTAGGCTGCTACTTCCTGGCCTAGTGGAATGAGCAAGCACACTAAAGCAGCTCCTGCGTCCATTCCCACTGGGAGACAGTGTCTGGATATGCACTGTTGGCTACGCACCTGATGCAATGGTGAACACTGCTGTCCCTCAGCTATTGGTTAGGAGGAGGCCAAAAACAGAGTGAGCAGTGAGCAGGGAACTGAAACCAAAGGTTTGTGAGCACCTCCAGGAAAGTCTCTGATTCCCCATCTTGTATTATTTAACTAATAAAGCATTTAGAATGCAGTCAGGTGTAACATTATCATCCTGATCTACTTATCTCTTCGTATAGTCACCATGTAAAGGTAATTTTTATGAACACATCAACACTTTATGATCTTCCAAGTCACAGGATCTAATCTATTGGGGGACTGTATGTCTTAGGTCACACTGCTCCTGAAGGCTGGGGTGGAAAAATGCAAAGAACTGGTTCCTCCTAATGGATGAAGTGTGGGCTGGTATAGGGCAGGGCCGTACAATGCTGCTGAAGAGTGTTAGTCAGTATTAGGGGGCAGACCCTGAGGCTGTTTAAGCATGAGACAGACTATACATATGTCAGAAGTCCAGTTTTTTCATTTTCATTTTAAAGATTTTAAGTAGTCTCCACACCCAACAGGGGCTCGAACCCCCAACCATGAGATCAAGATTCGCATGCTCTACTGGCTGCGCCTGCCAGGCACCCAGAAGTCTACTTCGTGAGTAGTTAGAGTATGGGCTTTCTCATGAGTTGGGAGAACAGGAGCTGGGAGACTGATTTAGACTTGGACCATGTTTTAGGACATGAGCAGAAATAAAGCTTGAGGACAGGGACTGGGAAAATGGCTGGATGGAGAGTCAAGAAACCCAAAGGCTTCAAGCCTAAGGGCCCGGGAGTATAATGGTTCCAGTTAACAGGCAGGGAGTCAGGAAGAACAGAAGGTTTTTCTTGGATTTCACACAAAATCCAGTCCTTGACTTGGCCATGTTGTGGCCACATCCTTATCTTCTGCCAGGAATCTTGGGACTCAGCCAATCTGGCTGCCTCTCTCTGTCAGGAGTTTCATTTTGTTTTGTTTTTGAAAGACTGGCTTATTTATTTGAGAGAGAGAGAGCGCGTGCATGCATGTGCGAGTCGGCGGGGGGGCGGGAAGGGCAGGAGAGGGAGAGAGAATCCTCAAGCAGACTCCTTGCTGAGCGCAGAGCTCAGTGCAGGGCTCAATCCCACGACCCTGAGATCACAACCTGAGCTGAAATCCAGAGCCGGGGACTCACCTGAGTGAGCCACCCAGGTGCCCTGTGGAGTTTCATTCTGGACAGGCTGTTAGTGGTTCCAGACAGACTACTAGCAGGACTCAGAAATGTCACTCTGGGACTCAGTTAGTAAGCTAGGGATGGAGAATGGCTGAGACTCATTGAGAGTCTCTGGCTGTAAAAGTGGTTGCTTAGTGATAAGAGATCGGGAAGTATAAGCAAAGAGGAGATACGGGATGACAGAGAGAAAAGAGCTAACACAGCCCCCACCTTCTAAGGGTCACAGAAACACAGGCATTTAAATGTTTGGTGGTCAAGGGGGAGGGCTCAGGAAAGGACTGGAGCTCAAACTGAGCTTTAAGGATGGGCATAAATCCTATATTATAAATGAGGGAGAGAACTACACAGATGTGTAGACAAAGAAATGAATGTGCTGAATTGGGGTTGGGGGAAAAAAACCTTAAAGAGACTCTCCAATCCATTTTTAACTCTATCCTAAAAATTCCAATCAGAATTTTAACAAAATAATGAACCTCTAACAAATACTCTGATTTCAGGGCTGGGAGGCTACACTGATAACAGTAAGGTATGACCCTGCTTTTAAGGATCAGTGGGAATTCATTTTGGGTTTTAAAAAATTTTAACAAGCATTCACTGAACACCTATTAATCGTGGTGCCAGGCTCTATGAGAGATAGAGAGGCAAGAAGGGAAGATGCAAAACTTCTGCACCACCACTCAGTTCTCAAAGTATAAATAATGAGAACAGAGAAAATGGTTTTACCTTAATATGCCCTGACTGTCGCCGTACCAGAATGAAGACAACCCAAGGTGGAGCCCAGAGAGAGGGCAGTTAAGGCAGAAAGCGACGAGGAGAGGGTCACCAGAACTGAGCACCAAAGCAGTCTTGCCCTAAGCCCAGGCAATTGGGTCAGACAGATGGAGGAGAGGGTGTGTGTGTGGAAAAATAAATGTCCTTGGGCCTTTTCCAAGAGCAAGGGGAAAGGTGCCAACCAAAGGAGGGATAGGATTTGTTTGGAGTGAGAGAAACTGGCTTTGGCAGGACAGCCTGGGACTAAACCCCAGGAAACAGGCAGTCCTGAGAAAGTGGTACTATGGGTGAGCCACTCCAAGGCAAATTCACTCCTAAACACCTCCTTTACTGGTTTTTTTTTTCCTTTTTAAAAAAGATTTTGTCAGAGAGAAAGAGAGAGAGAGAAAACAAGCAGGGGGGAACAGCAGGCAGAGGGAGAAGCAGACTTCCCTGCTGAGCAGGAAGCCTGATGTGGGACTTGATCCCAGGACCCTAGGATCATGACCTGAGCCAAAGGTAGATGCTTAACCAACTGAGCCACCCAGGCATCCCTTTCCTCTTTTTTTAAAGATTTTATTTATTTGGGGTGCCTGGGTGGCTCAGTCACATAAGTGTCCGCCTTTGGCTCAGGTCATGATTCCGGGGCCCTGGGATTGAACCCCGTGTCAGGCTCCTTGCTTAGTGGGGAGCCTGCTTCTCCCTCTCCTTCTGATGCTCCCTGTCCTTGTGCCCTGTCAAATAAATAAATAAAAATTAATTTAAAAATTTTATTTATTTATTTGACAGAGGGAGAGACAGCACAAGAGGGAACATAAGCAGGAGTGTGAGAGGGAGAAGCAGGGAGCCCGATGTGGGGCTTGATCCTAGGACCCTGGGATCATGACCTGAGCCGAAGGCAGACGCTTAAGGACTGAGCCACTCAGGCGCCCCTCCTGGTTTTTTTTTTTTTTTTCTTTTTTCAATAGCCATTTTTAGCTCTCTTTGTAAAGCTAATCATATGACTGCAGTGAACCATTTATGGAGTGCATATGATGTACTAAGCACTACATTTAGGAATTTACTTGGGTTATCTCATTTAGTTCACACATCAGTCTTAGGAGGAGGACACTTTTAGTGTCCTCCCCTTTCCAGTGATGAGAGAATGAAAGCTCAGAGAGGTGAGCCCAAAATTATGGAGCTTGAAAGTGGCAGAGCTGGAACTTGAATCCATTATAGAGTTAAAAGTAAAAAGAGATCTCTAAATAGCTTAACTCATCTGCCACAGTGGCAAGGATAATAAACTAACTCGTCTTTGCTATATTATTCCTAGATTGGGTGACTTCAGAGAAATCTCTTAGGAATCCTGCAAGATGAGATGGGAGCGAGGGGTCTGAACCCGTGTTACTCTCTCCTAGAAAAGTGGTCTTGGGAAAAAGAGGGATTCCCTCTTGTTTTCAGACTGCCTTCCCCCTTTCTCTGACTTTTCTTGTAGGCCTTTTCTTTTACAGAAAGCTCAAATAGGATGACCAACATTCTGAAGAGTTATCTATGTACCTCCTCCAATGGGGGAAGACCTATGAATGCCAGGTCCTTTGTCTCCTCACCATCACTCAGAACTCATCACGTGTCCACTCCGTCAAAGTCAGGCAAAGCATAACAAACTCGAACTCCTTCCTTGGACAAATGCTTTGCTCAGTATCATAAATTAAAAACCTTTTTAGTTAGAAGAGGAGATTATACATGCCTTTTGGATTATCTTCTGAGAAAATAAGGAATTCACAGGGATTTGAAATCTGTTTCACCCTTTTCACCCTACGGTGAGGGAATAAGAGATGTGATCACCCCTAAAACAACCAATGTGATATTCCATGGTTAAGGATCATAGTTTATATTCCGGGTGTGGAAAAAAAAGAAAAGTTCACAAGCTTGCCTGTCCATTTCCCACTGTAGCTTACCCACAATTCCTATCTTGAGACTACTCCTACACATCGTTTTAATTCAGTCTGGTGGGCATGTGGACTCATCACTTTTCAGTCGCTTGTTAAAAAGCTGAGCCAAGACCGGGGTAGGTGTCAACTGTGCTAGCACCGGCCATGGAAACACAGTAAAAAGTGAGGGCGCAACCTCCTACTTTTTCACTGCTTTTAAAAAGTAGGAATCTGAAATAACTTCTGTCAAAGCCAAGTTCTAAGACATCCAGCACAGTGCCTGTATAAGGTCATCAAGTACAGAAGTTCCTCTACTTTGCAAATTTCCATTGGTACAAAGGTCATGCCAGAAAACAAGATGGCTGCTACCAACAGGCAGTGCAGTAGCCTCTTGCATGAGATCACTTTGGATCCATAAATGAATGGACTGGCCCAGTCCGGTCTCTGGAAAAATAACATTTCTAAACTAAGATGCTCCCAGGCCTGCTGAACTAAGAAATGCTGCACCTAACCCAGGAGTGCCACCGTGGGGCTAGTTTCCTGCTTTTGTCACTTTGCTCTCTCACCCATACAAAGTAATCTCCTCCCCTCTCCCTAAGTCATCTTAAAATGTGTGTGTGTGTGTGTGTGTGTGTGTGTGTGTATTCCTCCAACTTAGTAATGGCCCTTTCCATAAAAAGGAACAAAATCTCTATGTGAAAAAAACTGATACAAGAAAATGGAACATACCCAAGACTTACCCAGCTATTCCCAAGAAACCTCGCAACGGTAACACTCCCCAAATAACACCTAGGACCACAGCAATGATCTGTCGGAACCAGTAGATCACATCTAGAAACTCATCCTGTAGAAAGAAAGAATGCATGCATTATCTGCAGTGAATGCCACATGAAAGAAAGCCTTTGTAATAGGTGAGGAATAAAAAAGCTTGCTGCTATAAACACATTTTCCATAGAAATGTCTCCAAGAGCAATGGTACGTAGTTTTCTGATCTCCACTTCTTCTTATACTAAAACATGGTTTAAAAGAAAAAAAAAAAAAGATATATTTCTCTTAAGTGATGACTTTTGGGCCTGTGTGCTAAGTAAAAATTCTAGGGAAATTATTTACTTTTATTAGAAGCTTCAAAAATGAAATGGCTTGTGATGAAACGGCTGTGAAAGTAACTGTGCTACTGGCCACAGAACACTGACCCTCAGAGGAGAGACCTAGGCACACTATCCATAGGCAGAAGGACTGACTGTTAACCTTCTCAGCACCATCTTCCTGCGCACTGAATTTTAAGCAACAAAGAAAGGAATTAGAAACAAAAGTGCTGAAGGCAAGTGCCAGCGTATCTGATTTTCATACAAGGACGCTGAAGACTCAGGTTTCCGACCTGCCCCAGATTGCAGAAACCAGTCCTTGTACAAGAAGGAAGAAAGAAATGACACAGCAGATTATAAAGGTTTTGCAAGAGCTGGGCAGGGCTGGGGGCAGGACAAGGGGACCTTCAGGAAGTACCTCCCATTCCCCCCCACCCAAGAGCTCCAGGAAGGAGAACCCACTTCAACAGTCCAGAAAAACAAGGGAAAAACTGCAAATATAACATTCTTTTCACGCCAACTGGAACCAAGCTGTCTGTGCTGGTCCCTTCCAGATCATGGGGCAGAGCTGGGGAGTGCCTACACTCAGATCTCCTGAAAGCGTGTGACCAGTGTAAAAATCTTGAAGCCCCAATAGTCTCTCAACACACATTTGGTGGTTTCCCCCTCTCCCTCCCTCTCTCACACACCTCCAAGGCTGGTTTCAATCTCTCTTCTTGCAGTTATTAAGGCATTTGGTATTTCTCATCTAATTAAAAGCAATGGCAGCTCACCTTCAGTAAGCCTCATCACGTGCTAAAGGCTTTCCGGCACCACGGTACCCCACTCCAGAGCTGTTCTGAGAACTGAGTGAAACAGTGCGTGGAGAGAGCACCTGGCAGAAAGTCTTCGGTAGAAGACTGTTACCGTTACTGTTCGTACTAACGACCGTATTAAGTAATTAATTCGGAGAAGACAAGTCACTTACTGAAGATCCTACTGGAAGCAAAAGGCGGAGGTCGAATTCAGCTCACTCTCGCCGTTCAGGCACACGCCCTGCCTGCGGGTGGCAACTCCTGTGCCCCCTCCTCGCTGCTTCCCGCGTGACCCAGTCGGCTTCACTCCGCGGTGAGCCCCGAGCCCGGCTGTCAGGCCTGGGTCCGCCAAGTTCGCCCCGACACCTTAGTGCCACCACCACGCCGTCCCACCCCAACCCGACCCAACACACGCCAAACACTCCGCCGCGCCCGGACCCGGCAGGCTCGGGCCTGTCCACTCGTCCCCGAGTCCCAACCGGCTCCTCGAACCTGCGCCCTCGCCAAGTCCCACCGCACCTTGTCCTCCCAGGCCGCGTCGCTCCGCAGCACCTTGCTCCAGACAGAGACTTTGAGGGCCCCGTTGGCCAGCTGCGGCTGAGGCGGCTCCTCCTTTCGCCGCCCGCCGCTCATCCTCCCGTCGCGCCGCCCGGGCCGGGCGAGGGG
Source organism: Lontra canadensis (assembly GCF_010015895.1). NCBI lineage: Eukaryota > Metazoa > Chordata > Mammalia > Carnivora > Mustelidae > Lontra > Lontra canadensis. Next base: position 1,970,678 of record NW_022631163.1, read on the forward strand.
CGCGCGGGTCAGGCCAAAAGGAGTCGGGCTCTGGGGTCGCGAATCACGGCGCGCAGGGCAGCGGCGACAGCGACAGAATCACTGGTCAGGCTCCGTGGCGCGCTGCTGTTGCCTTCACCCGGCCAAAACGCCGGCTCGGCTCGCTGGCTCCGCCGAGACCAGGCGCTGCGGAGGGAGGAGCAACGCAGCGCCGCACGTCCTCCCGCCGACGAACCCACGCAGCCAATCGACAGCCGTGCAGCAGTCCGAGGGAAAGCGCAGCCGTCACCTCCGCGCAAGCGCTCTACGCGTGACGGAAGTGACGCAAAGCTTCCGCCAGGCGCACGGTATGGTGAGAGGGAAGGGACAGTCTAGGTGGGGATGGTGACGCGAGCGCGGGGAGGCGCTGTGGCGACTGGAGAACGGCATCTGGATAGAGAGTCGAGGTTAGACTTGAGTGTCGCCCAGCCCTCCACGGTTTGTCCCCTACAGCAGCGGGGCAGAACGCTGCCCGGTTTATCCGCGTCTTTTGGAGCCCAACACTGGCTCCCCGGAAGTCCCAAGCCTCCCCTTCAGGATTTAGTCCTTGCTCGTTTTCTCCCCTAATTCCTGGGACCCTCTTCCAGATGTAAACTGTTTTCTGTATTAATTTCGTGTCTCATCTTGGCCCAGCACCCTTTTTTGGCAAATGTGAGACCCGAGATCCAAAAAGCGGAAAGGATTTTCTAAGGCTACATGGCAAGTTGGAACCGGCTGAGAACTCCGGGGGCAGGGGGCGGGGTCGGGGGAAAGGAGGAAGGACTTCATTAGCTCTCAGAATATCTGAGTATACATCTACTGTGTCCTCAGCATGTGCTAGGACAGTGGTTCACAACGTGTGTGTCTGGACCACCAGCAGCCACATCACGTAGGAACTTGACTAGACATGAAGATTCTCAGATCCCATCCCAGAACCACCAAATCAGAAATTGTTGGGAGTGCGGCCCATAATCAGCATTTTGGTAAGCCCTCCAGGTGGTGCCCTGTGCATTGTACTATGAATTAAGTTGAGACCAAAGTACTGTGTGGTGGGCAAACTAATGTGTCTGGAATCACTCAGCCAGTATCTGGGTCTGTCTGACTCCAAAATCTGTACTCCTAACCTTAAACTAGTCATTTTTTTTTAAAGATTTTATTTATTTATTTGAAAGAGAGAGTGAGCGAGACAGAGCATGATCAGGGGGAGTGGGAGAAGCAGACTCTACTGCTGAGCAGGGAGCCTGACGTGGGGCTTGATCCCAGGACCCCAGGATCATGACTTGAGCCAAAGGCAGTCCCCCAAGAAACTGAGCCACTCAGGTGACCCTAAGCTTTTAGTCTTAAAGGATATCAGTGAGGTCAGAATATCCTTTTTACACCTGTCAACATTGACCTGTAGTTCTCCCCCTCGCTGAGCAACAGAATCTCCTAGGGAGCTTCTTCCATGGTTGGTGTTTCCAACCGCAACTCAATTCCAAGATCCTCTTCCAATAGATTGAGTGAAGCAGGACCTCAAAGGTGACATACACAGCAACAGACGTTACTCTGTCTGGACCTGATGGGAGGGACATACACCTGACATGAATCCATACCTTTTAGTCCCCCAGCTTTCACGTGGATCTTGTTCTTCCCAGCCCTGCCTTTTTTCTGAACCTTGTTCTCTCCCATATGCAAAACTGTGGTAAAGCCTAACCAGCTCACTCCAGTTTGTAAGTGTACCGTTGGTATAAAACCTCTTTTACAGATTCCCTGGGGGCACGCAGTGATGGAGACAAACTGATCATTCATTCTGTAATAGAATGTTGGAAGAATACCTAGCCCAAGATCCAAGACAGAATAGGTAAGTTTTCAGTCTGCTGGGCCTGGTAGTAAAAGTTTGTAATGGGGAGTTTGGTGTGGAGGGTTAGGAAAGATAGAGCTCTAAAGGAAAAGTAGGAGTTAAGGGGACGAGGGAGGGAAGAAGAGAAGAGAGTGTTCCAGGAGGTGAAACCATGTCAGCTACTGGTGGGGAATAAAGACCTTAGTTGGGAAGGAGTGGGAGGGGCATGCTGAAGAATTTTTGTCTTTTCCAGTTTCATTGAAAAATAATTGACGGAGTGCCTGGGTGGCTTAGTGGGTTAAAGCCTCTGCTTTCGGCTCAGGTCATGATCTCAGGATCCTGGGATTGAGCCCCACATCGGGCTCTCTGCTCAGTGGGGAGCCTGCTCCCCCCACCCCCTGCCTGCTTCTCTGCCCACTTGTGATCTCTCTCTGTCAAACAAATAAATTAAAAAAAAAAAGAAAAAGAATTGACATATATCACCGTATATAAGTTTCAGGCCTACCTCTTGATGGTTTGATTTACATATATTGTGAAATGATATGGTTCAGCTAATTAATAGGTTCAACTAATTCTGTCTTTTCATATAGATACAATGAAAAGAGAAGAAGAAAAAAAATGTTGTGATGAGAAGTCTTAGGATTTAGTCTTTTAACAATTTTCCAGTGTATCAGTACAGCATTGTTAACTGTCGTCCTCATGTTGAACCTTACATCCTTACTATTTATTTATTTATCTCACCTGGAAGTTTGTATCTTTTAACAACCTTCCTCCATTTCCCCACCTCTGTTAACCACAAGTCTGATCTCTTTTTCTGAGTCTGTTTTTTAAGATTCCACATGTGAGATTGTAAAGTATTTGTCTTTCTCCATCTGACTTATTTTTACTCAGCATAAACCTCCAAGGTCTATACATACACAAATGGTAGGATTTCCTAATTTTTTGTGGCTGAATAATATTCCATGGTGTGTAGGGATGCCTGGGTGGCTCAGTTGGTTAAGCGGCTGCCTTCGGCTCAGGTCATGATCCCAGCGTCCTGAGATCGAGTCCCGCATCGAGGTCCTTGCTCGGCGGGGAGCCTGCTTCTCCCTCTGCTTCTGCCTGCCACTCTGTCTGCCTGTGTTCACTCTCTATCTCTCTCTCTGACAAATAAATAAATAAAATCTTTAAAAAAAAATATTCCATGGTGTGTATACCCCAACTTCTTTATCCATTCATTTGTTGATGGACACTTAGATTGTTTCCATGCTTTGGTCATTGTAAATAATGCTGCTGTGAACATGCAGATATCTTTTTGAGTTAGTGTTTTTATTTCCTTATTTCTTAGTGTTATATATTCCCAGAAGTGGAATTGCTGGATCATAGAGTGTTTCTATTTTTATTTTTTTATTTTTTTTTTTTTGAGTGTTTCTATTTTTAATTTTTTGAGGGTCTTCCATATTGTTTTCCATAGTGGCAGCACCAATTTACATTCCCGCCAATAGTGCACAAGGGTTCACTTTTCTCCAGACCCATAGATGTGAGGCTGGACCTCCCCGCCTTGTCTTTTAGGTCATGGCCATGAAGAATTTATTTTTGTCCCAACAGTAGAGGAAGCCACAGAAAGGATTTGAGCAGCGACACTTCACTTTTCAGGTTTGCCTCTTAACAAGACCACTTTGGCTGCTATTTGGAGGACAGGATCAGAGTGGGAGACTAGTTTAAAGACTGTTAAAGTCACTCAGGAGATACTGGCGGGGGCACTGACGATGGAGACAATTGGAATAAAAATGAAAATTCTTTATTTATTTACTTATTTTAAAAAGGTTTTATTTATTTGAAAGAGAGTGAGCGAGAGAGAGTGAGAGAGAGAGCACATGAGCAGGAGAGAGGGAGAAGCAGACCCCCTGCTGAGCAGGGAGCACAATGTGGGGCTTGATCCCAGGGTTCTGGGATCATGACCTGAGCTGAAGGCAGATGCATAACCAACTGGGCCATCCAGGTGCCCCTAAATTCTTTTTTAAACTTAAATCTTTTTTTTTTTGCTGTAGAGTATACATAAAAAATTTTACCATTTTTAAGTGTACAGTTTGGTGGTACAGGGAAGTACATGTACTCTGTTGTGTAGATGCTACCACCATCCTTTTTTTTTTTTTTTTTTTTTTTTAAGATTTTATTTATTTGACGGACAGAGATCACAAGGCAAAAAGGCAGGCCGAGGAAGGGGAGGAAGCAGACTCCCTACTGAGCAGGGAGCCTGATGCTGGGACAGGACCATCGGATCATGACCTGAGCCAAAGGCAGAGGCTTTAACCCACTGAGCCATCCATTTTCAGAACTCTTTCATCTTGCAAAACTGAAAGTTTTGTGCCCTCAAACTAGTAACTTCCCAGTCTCTCTTTGTCCCTGCCCCCAACAATTGCCATTCTACTTTCTGTCCCAAATTTTCCTAAGTACCTCATTAAGAGTGGAATCACACCGTGTTAGTCCTTTTCTGATTTACTTATTTCAGTTAGCATACTGTCTGCAGGATTCATCCCTGATATAGCCAGTGTCAGAATTTCCTTCCTTTTGGAGGCTGAATAATAATTTCACTAAATGTTCGTTAGGTGTTCATTGTATGTATTGTTAGCCTTAAAAATAAAACTCACTGGGGCACCTGGGTGGCTCAGTGGGTTAAACCTCTGCCATTGGCTTAGGTCATGATCTCCAGGTTCCTGGGATTGAGCCGGGCATTGGGCTCTCTGCTCAGCGGGGAGCCTCCTTCCCCCTCTCTCTGCCTGCCTCTCTGCCTACTTGGGATGTCTCTCTGTCAAATAAATAAATAAAATCTTAAAAAAAAAAAAACTCACCTATTTTCCTGGAAAAAATGAGTTTATTTGGGAATAGCAGAGTATTGCTATTTGGGACACCCAAACTACAACAAAATGGTAGGGAAATCTGGAGAACAAAGGAGAGAAACCTGCTTTTATAGAAGAAAGGGAGTGGGGAGGGGCTTTTATAAACAAAAAATCCAAGTTGGATTAATCTAGGAGTTTGAAGTCTGTGGGTTTTCATTGGCTGTAACAGTTGTAATGGTCTTTCATTGACTGGGATGTTGCTGGGCAAGGAGATCTTTCTTCCTTTTGTCAGGGTAGTGAAAAAATAGGTTTCTTCCTTTTGGGAGTGCAAGGTATGTCTTTCTGTTGGGGCCTGCAGTTGATGAAGACTTACAGGGTGTGAGAGCTCCTTCTGCTGGCCTCCCAACTCCATTTTATTATTTAATTTTTAAAAAAGATTTTCTAAAGATTTTATTTATTTGACAGAGAGAGAAAGCCAGAGAGGCAACACAAGCAGGGGGAGTGGGAGAGGGAGAAGCAGGCTTCCCGCAGAGCAGGGAGCCCGATGGAGGGCTCTATCCCGGGACCCCGGGATCATGACCTGAGCTGAAGAGAGATGCTTAACAACTGAGCCACCCAGGCGCCCCTTTAAAAGACTTTAAAAAATTTTTAAATTTATTTTTAAAGATTTTATGTGTTTATTTGACAGCGAAAGCACAAGTAGAGTGGCAGGCAGAGAGAGAGGAAGAAGCAGGCTCTCTGCTGAGCAGGGAGTTGGACGTGGGGCTTGAACATGGGGCTGGATCCCAAGACCCTGAGATCATGACTTGAACCAAAGGCAGATGCTTAACCCACTGAGCCAGCCTGGTGCCCCTTGATAATCGCCAACCTAATGGGTGTGAAGTGGTATCTCATTGTGATTTTTATATGCATTTTCCTAATGATTAGTGAGGTTGAGCATCTTTTCATGTGCTTGTTGGTCATTTGGTTATCTTTGAAGAAATGTCTGTTCCAGACCCTTGCCCATTTTTTTTGAGTCTTGTCATTTGTTTTTTGTTGAGTTTTAGGAGTTATATATATATTCTGGATATTAATCCTTTATTATTTATGTAATTTGCAAATATTTTCTCTTGTTCTGTGGGTTACCCTTTTACTCTGTTGATAGTAGTATCCTTTGATACACAAAAGTTTTTAATTTGGGGGATGCCCTGATGGCTCAGTTGGTAGAGCATGTGACTCTTGATCTCAGGCTCGTGAGTTCATGCCCCTTTAATAAGTAGAGATTACTTAACAATTTTTTGAAAGTTTTTAATTTTCATGAAGTGTAGTTTGTCTAATTTTTTGTTTTTGCCTGTGCTTTTGGTATCATATCCAAGAAATCACTACCAGGGTGCCTAGCTGGCTCAGTTGGAAGAACATGTGACTCTTAAAAAAAAAAAAAAAAAAAAAAAAAGATTTATTTATTTATTTTAGAGGAGAGGGGAGTGCAGAGGAAGAGAGTCTTAAGCAGACTGTGCACTGAGCAAGAGCCCAACATGGGGCTCGGACTCACAACCCTGAGATGAGGACCTGAGCCAAAACCAAGAGTCAGACGCTAAGCTGGCTTTGCCACCTAGGTGCCCCAGAGCATGACTCTTGGTCTCAGGGTTGTGAGTTCAAGCCCCCATTGGGTGTAGAGATTTACTTTAAAAAACAAAACAACAGGGAGGCCCGGGTGGCTCAGTGGGTTAAAGCCTCTGCCTTCGGCTCAGGTCATGATCCCAGGGTTCTGGGATCGAGCCCCACATCGGGCTCTCTGCTCAGCGGGGAGCCTGCTTCCTCCTCTCTCTCTCTCTGCCTGCCTCTCTGCCTACTTGTGATCTCTGTCTGTCAAATAAATAACTAAATAAAATCTTTGAAAAAAAAAAAAAACAACAACGGAAAAAAAACCCTTAAAAAATTGCCAAATTAATGTCAACAAGCTTCTCCCCTGATTTCTTTTCTTTCTTTCTTTTTTTTTTAAAGATTTATTTATTTATTTATTTGACAGAGATCACAAGTAGGCAGAGAGGCAGGCAGAGAGAGAGGAGGAAGCAGGCTCCCCACCGAGCAGAGAGCCCAATGTGGGGCTCGATTCCAGGACCCTGAGATCATGACCTGAGCCAAATGCAGAGGCTTAACCCACTGAGCCACCCAGGCGCCCCTCCCTTGATTTCTTATAAGAGTTTAGTTTAGCACTTATGTTTAAGTGTTTGATCCATTTTGAGTTAATTTTTTGTTGTTGTTTAATGTATATTCTATGAAGTTATGACCACAAGATCAAGAGTCACATGCTCCACTGACTGAGCCAGACAGGTGTCCCACTGAGTTAATTTTTTTATATGGTGTTAGGTAAGGGTCTAACTTATTCTTTTACAAGTGGATATCCAGTTTTCCCAACACCATTTGTTAAAAAGACAGTCCTTTCTGCATTGAATGGTCTTAGCGCCTTTGTTGAAAATCATTTGCCCACATTATGTGAAGGTTTATTGTGAGGCTGTCAAATCCCATTCCTTTGGCCTTTTTTTTTTTTTCTGTCTTTGTGCCTATATCACACGGTTTTGATTACTTTAGCTTTGTAGTAAGTTTTGAAATCAGGTGTGAGTCTTCCAACTTTGTTCTTTTTTTTTTTAAAAGATTTTATTTATTTATTTGAGAGAGATCACAAGTAGGCGGGGTGGGGGGGGAACAGGCTCCCTGCTGAGCAGAGATCCTGATTCAGAGCTTGATCCCAGGACCCTGAGATCACAACCTGAGCTGAAGGCAGAGGCTTCACCCACTGAGCCACCCAGGCACCCCAACTTTGTTCTTTTTCAAGATTGTTTTGGTTTTTGGGGTTCCTTAAGATTCCATATACATTTTAGAACAAGTTGTTCTAGTTCTGTAAAAAAAAAAAAAAGTATCTGGAGGGGCGCCTGGCTGCTTCAGTTGGTAGAACATGCATGCAACTCTTGATCTTGGGATCGTGAGTTCAAGCCCCAAGTTGGGTGTAGAGCCTACTAAGAAAAAAAATCAGTAGGATTTGGTAGAGATTGCAGTGAAGATCTATAGGTAAGTCTTCCAATCCATGAACACAAGATACTTTTCCATTTATTTTTATCTTCCTTAATTTGATTCAGCAATGTTTTATCATTTCTTTTGTTAATTCTTAACTACTTTATTCTTTGTGATGCTATTCTAAATTGAAATTTTAAAAAAATTTCCTTCTTGGATTGTTCATTGTTTGTGTATAGAAACACAACTGATTTTTGTGTGATTTTGTATTCTGCAATTTTGCTGAATTCATTTATCCTTTTTTTTTTTCCTTTTGTTGGAGTCCAAAGGATTTTCTACATATGTGATCATATCATCTGTAAATAGGTAACTTTATTTTTGCAAGAAAAGTTTTATATGTAGTATTATATTGTGAAGCTCTTATCTTAACTGAGACTCATTAAGTTTGTGATTATATGGGGGCGGGGTGTCACAGAAAGTTATATTTAGAGGGTCCTTAGATCCAGCCCAGCCTCAGTGTCACACAGCAAGTTAGAGGTTCAGTAGGATCCGAAACCTGATCTGTGTTCCTCCTCTTAGCTTTCTAGGAGCAGACAAAGCCAAGCTGGGAGCTATCATGGAGAACCCTTGCCTAGAGGATATTTATGGGGCTGAGACTTGATCTCTTTGTGCTTTCACCCAAGGCTCTCCTTATCTTAGGAAGTGGGGAGTCTGGCTGAATCCCAGTGCATCCATCTGGTTAAAATAAACATGCTGGGTGGTCTAAGATGGAAAAGAACTTGATGAAGAGTCAGATCTGGAAGTGGGAGAGAGATTTGGAAGTAGGACAGATTTTGCCTTTGTGAGGTTGGAACTTTCTAAGCACCAGTTAAACACATGATCTCAGGCTTGGGGCCGAGTATGTCCTCTCAGCTGAATGCCTCTATGCCACTGCCAGCTGCTTGTAGGAGAGTTTGGAGGGGAAAGTGTGCTCAGAGGGGTAAGACTGAGGGCCCTAGACAGACACAGATGGAGTCACAGAAATCAAGAGTCCTGTGGGGAAAAATCCATAAGCCATGGAAAGCGCACTCGTTGTGAAGTAGAGGTCTGAGTTTGTATCCAGGTCCTCTTTTTGCCTATGATAAATGTTTTACTAGTACTTAACGGGGTTCTTACTAGGTTCCAGCTTTGCTAAATGTTTTACATGTTTTCCTCCAAAAGCTGGCTGGGCTCTTAACCACTATACTGAACTCCTCTCCTTTATCTTTAAAATTTTCTGCAGTAAATGTGGGTTATTTATATAATTAAAATGACAATCTTAGGAAGGCTACACTTCACCTTCATGCCACCATAGACTCCTGGGAGCTGAGGGGAAGTCAAATGGTTTGGCAGGGGGTAAACTGCTTGGTGGTACCCTTCTTCCTCTCATCTTAAAGCTTTGAAAGATAAGGTGTTGTCTTAACCTCGAACCTTCCTTGGGATAAGTCAGTGTCCTGATCAGGTCCTTTGAGCAATAGCGTGAGAATCTTCTGTGGTGTAAGTGAAGAGTGCAGATTCCTGGACTCTCTGGGGGTGAGGTCTGGGAATTTGGATTTTTGGAAGCTCTCCTGATGATTCTGATACATATTAAAGCTTGAGAACTACTTCTCTGGGTAATTCCTTCCAGTTCTGCCTCTTAACAGCTGTGTGGTATGGGGCAAGTTATTGTCATAGTTCCGTTTTACTCTCAGCCCTCTACTGAGAGGCCAGGTAATAACAATATATAATAATAGTAACATGGAATATCCTATTTCATCCTCCTAAGAGGTGAATATTACTAAGCCCATTTTATTGATGAGGACTCTGAAGTTTGGAGTGGTAAATTGACTTGTCTGGGATCATGACAGCTCATTAGGTGACAGAGCCAGAATCTGAATGCAAGCTTAGATTATAGAGAAGTGCTTTGGAAACCAGTAACATTGGTAGCATTGGTGATTATTATTTCCACATTCCTGAGTTCCCTTCTCTGCAGCTGCAGTGGCTAACATACCAAGCTTACAGCACACCAAGACAGGCTGAGCCTCTCCCCTCTGGGAGTTTTTCTCATTAGCAGTTTCTAAACTAGAGTGTAGTTTTTATTTCCTTTTTTTTTTTTAATTGTTATTATTTTTTTAGTAATCTCTACCCCCAACATGGGGCTAGAGCTCATGACCCTGAGATCAAGAGTTGCATGCTCCATTGGCTGAGCCAGCCAGGCGCCCCGCAGTGTACTTTTTAAATCCAGAGTCGAGTCCAGCCGTAGAGGGTTTTCTTTTTTTTTTAAGATTTTATTTTTTTAAGTAATCTCTGCACCCACGTGGGGCTCAGACTCACAACCCCGAGATCAAGAGTCGCATGCTCTACTGACTAAACCAGTCAGGTGCCTCCAGAAATGCATTTAAATGCTATTTCCTGGGACACCTGGGTGGCTCAGTGGGTTAAGCCTCTGCCTTCAGCTCAGGTCATGATCTCAGGGTCCTGGGATCAAACCCCGCATCGGGCTCTCTGCTCAGCAGAAAGTCTGCTTTCCTGCTCCCCACTCTCTCTGCCCATTTGTGATTTCTCTGTCAAATAAATAGATAATCTTCAAAAATAAATAAATTAATTAAATAATCATTATCTAAAGTGCTTGCTTACTCAGGGGTTCATCAGTTTGAAGCTTGTCACAGAAGATGCTTTTGGTTTCAGTTCTCTGAAAAGTATTTGTAGGAAGCCATTTCTTCTAAGGCAGTCAGACCATCCAAAAGATTTCCCCCTTTAGGGTAATATTAATATTCATTTTCCAGATGAAAATGAGAATTAAATTTATTTTGAAGAGCCCTTCCACAGAATGTCCCTGTTCTGCCAAGCCCTATGGCCAAGTGTACAGTTTGAGGGCTACTGACAGAGGAAGTGGAAAACCAGGATCTTGGATGAATGGCTAAACGCTCTCAAACCGGAGCTCTTTAATCTGGGAAACGTGAATAGGGAGGCACGGACTCCAAATTTCTAAAGGAGAATGACTTGTGGGAGATTGGACATCCTCCATCTGGGTCTGTTGTCATCAGCTGATTTGGTTCAGTATTAGAAATTTCTAGAGTTTAGCCCAAAAACCATATTGGTTAAATGCCAGTAGTCCATGAACTGCCCATCACTAGTTGAAATAAGGTCCAGGCAGATGTCAGGGTGACCTTCAAGTAAGACGGACTTGAATTCATATCCTAGCTCCATTTAATACTGGCTGTACAGTTGAGGCCAATTAATTTAACAAATCCTGTTTCTTCACTTATGAGAAGGGCATCTGCCTTCATTTGTGTATATACAAAAATTAAAGTAATAATGAACACTGGATAGGACCAGGCACAAAGCAAGGGTGTTTACTGCTGCAGGCCTTGACTTTGCACTGTTTGGGCTGCAGTGAAATGTATAGTTGCTTCATTATGAAGTAAATGAAACTCACAGCTAGCTACTTAAGCAAAAAAGGGAAATTTAGGGGTGCCTGGGTGGCTCAGTGGGTTAAGCCTCTGCTTTTGGCTCAGGTCATGATCTCAGGGTCCTGGAATCGAGCCCCCCACATCGGGCTCTCTGCTCAGCGGGGAGCCTGCTTCCTCCTCTCTCTCTGCCTGCCTCTCTGCCTACTTGTGATCTCTGTCAAATAAATAAAATCTTTAAAAAAAAAGGGGGGGGGAATTTACTAGCTTCCGTAACATGGAAGTCTAGAGGTGGTACCAGTTTCAGACATGACTAAAGCATCCATCTCACCTGTGCTGCTTTCTGTGCTGGCGTCATACTGCAGTCCTATGCTTTCCTCACTGGTTGAGGGGGAAGGATAAGGTTGCTAGCTCCTTAAGTTCCCTCACCACTCAGCAATCCCAAAGCTTGAGTGTTTATCCAGGGAAGACTGGTGCAGCTTGGGAAGCATATGCCCCCTGTCCACTATGGTGAAAAGGTTATGGACCAGGGTTGAGGCCAAAGACTAAGGATGCAGGGCGCCCAACACTGACAGGTGGCTGCTAGAGGGGGGGTACGAGTAAGGCCCTGTAAGAACTCAGCAACTGCCCCACCCCTGGACGCGGCCCAGGGTCACTGTGGATCAATCTGTTTCTGCTTTAAAAAGCAAAACAAAACAAAACCCCAAAACAACTTTATTTGACGAAAGACAAAAACAAAAGTTATTTACAGTAGTTTTTTGCTCAAATAATTCAACGGGATAACTGTGCTTCTCTAGGTTTCTCTCACAACCCAACCAAGCAGAGGCTGCCCTACCTCCAGCCTCCCCATCTCGCACAAGGGGGAAATGCCAACCAGAATTCAGCAGCATGGCTCCTCACCCCTCACCACCTCTACTGCTCAGTGCACTGTGGGAAGGAAAAGTCCCACCCCAGCCCAATACACTGCCAGGGGCTCTTGCTATAAGCGTCTTCCAACAGTGCTACCAGACCTGGGCTCAGACATGGGTGGGGTGGAACAGGCTGGGCAAACAGCAGCTTCAGCTGTCTTGAAGCTGCTGTTCTTTCTTCCCCAGCTGGGCCTCAGGAGGGCGAGGATCCCTGATCCCCCTGGGACATGCAAGGACGGGCTGGGGTGGCAAAAGAGAGAGCCTAGGAAACTTGCCCACTCAGAGAGCAAAGCTCCCTCTCCTTAAGTAACTAATCCCCATTCCCACAGCAGTGGGTAGGCCAAGCCGCTGAGAAGTCAGGTAGCCTCCCTGAAGCCTTCAGACATCATCCCAGAAAGGACAGAACACACATTGCTGCCTTTCTCCTGGCCAGGCCCACCCAAGTCAGTCAACCCCCAGGAATCTCCCCCTTGTGCCTGCCTGACTGGCAACTTCAGGAAACTAGAGGCTGAGGGCTCCTGACCTGTCTTTCGGCCCAGTAACATTATTCAGAACAAAAATATTTTGGCTAATAGTAACCTAGAATTAGTGTTTCTTAGGATATATAAAGATGGGGTGTATTGCTGCCAAATGCTGTTAGCAGTGAGACAGCAAAATAAAAAATGGAGAGGAGGGAGAAGAGTAAGACCGTGATCTAGTTCACTGAAGTTCAGAGCAGAGGGCTCTGCAACTCCAATTTAGAGAAAGGTGCAATACAAAGACACAGTGGACAGGCTTCCTAACCGATTTCCAGCCCCAGCCTCCAGAGAAGGCAGCTTCTCAGCAGCTGGGGGCATGTTCCCTGCGTCTTCCAGGAATAGGTTCTTGCCACTGTCATGGAAATAACTGTCCATCGGAGTCAGCTACAAGGGCTTCCTGACCAGTAGGTGGCTCACTTCTCTCCAACTAGGAGCTACTGGCAGCTTTTTCCGTTCTGGCCACACTAATCCCAAGTTCTTACAGGAATTCAAAACTCGGGCTGCTTGGCCAAACTTTCAAGGATAAAGAGGGGAAAACATTAAGGAGAAAAAACAAAACAAAACCAAAAAACCCACTGCCTTGGTCTAGCTTACTTCCCCTGTCCCCCAAAACATAGTAAAAACAAAAATTTAAAAAACAAAACAAAACAGAAAAACGAACAAATCAAACCAATAACCACCTGTCCGGTTTTATCATCCTTCTCTGCTCTGCGCTTAGAAGGTTTGGTCAGATTCTGTATTGGACCCTTTCTTTATTCTTAAAGGCTTTGTGCCTGACGCAGAAAAGCCAAAGCTCAAAAAGGGTTTTTTTGTGTGTGTGTCTTTTTTTTTTTGGTAAATCAAACCAACAATAAAACAACCATTTGGAATTTTGCAGAGATTTAGCTGGTCCCCGAAATAAAGATACTCCTTCCTTGTAAAACACTCACCAGCTGCAGTGGTGCCTAATTCCCAGTTCATCAGATTCCCTCAGGCAACACACATTGACTCCCCACACCTGGGCTAACTACTCCCATTAATGCAAACCCCAGCAAAAAAGGAAAAATAAAGTTTAGTGAAAACCTAAACATTCAATTGGAGTCCGTTCTGTTACATCTGCTGGGTTCCTCTTCTCTTTTGTTCACACTTATGAACTTGGACTGTCCACACTTCGCTTAACACAGAGAGGCCCAGCTCCAGGGCGTAGGTCTGAATGTGGCGGGTGTCCTGTGCCCAGCCAGGAAAGCAGGCTGGGACAGAGGTGTCCTAGGGATTCTCTGGAAAAGCAGCAGCAGCACCATGCCTGTCTCCGATCTCAATCTCATCACTGAGGAGGCCTGGAGAAACGGCAGTTAGCAGAGAGGTCCCCGTCACAGTGCAGTGACGCCAGCTGGCATCTTCCTGCTGAAGACCTCTGGACAGAGGAGATGATCCCGATGTTTGGCAGTGATCCAAGAAAACCCTCTGTATGAAAGGGAACCCAAATGGAAACCCAGGACAGCTGGCTCGAGCCTCGAGCACCCCTTTTGGCAGATGCCTACTTGGGGTTTTCAGAGACTAAGGGGATCGGAGTGTGCAGTAAGGGGGGCGATGGGTCCTGCTGCTTCTGAAGCTCCATCTCAGCAGCCCTCTGTAGCGCCACCTCCACCAGCAACTGGAAGCTACTGAAGTCCTCCTTGTCCTGCTCTGGGGGTGTGGGCGGTGGCGTGTTGAAGAGTCCACCTGTGGGGCTTCCGGCTTCAGCTCTGGTCAGTAGAGTGAGTGTGTTGCCAGGGGTCACCAGGGGCTTCGGGGGCTCCAGCTCCCCTGGTGGGAAGGGGGCTGCTGGCTTTTCCCCCTGGCCTGAGTGGAGTGGCACGGAGCACACGGACAAGGAGAGCACATTGGTGGGGGCTGGTACAGACACAGCCAGCACTGAGGGGCTGCTGCCTCGGGGCAGGGCCACATCTGAGGCCTTACCCCCGCGGCGGGAGATAGTGAATTGATTGGGGTCTTTGCCGTCCTTCCGGAGCATGTCTGGGAGAAGGCGCCGCCGGGCGTTGATGAACCAGTTACATATCTGGAATGCACAGAAGAGGCCGTGATCGGTTCACTCGGTCAAAACCAGCTATGAAGCACCTACGTTCCTGGCCCCAGAAACACGGCAGCAAACAACACAGACATAGTCCCAGCCTTCAGACAAGTTCACGTTGGGAAGAGAGAGTTAAAAAAGAAATCCTACAAGTGAATATAAAATTACAACCAGTGGTGGGGACAATAATGGGAAGACCCAATCTAGTCTTTGTGGACTCGGGGCAGAACTGACAGCAGCAGGCCAGGACACCATGGCACACCACTGAAGGGCCTCAACACTGGCCTGCTGACCTACACACCTTGCACACTGTAGCTGCCTCTCCTGGCCCTGTCTCTTCTCCCTGTTTATCGGCAGATACAGAGCATGTACCAGCTGCTGCTCAGGGCAGAGACTAGAACCCTCTCCCCCTCACCTGTGTGGCAGGATATTGGGAACTGTGTGGAATGCAGCAATGGCTCACGTTTCTCTACGGTTTGGTGAATGGATCAAGGCTCAGCTCTCCTTAAGGCTCCTGTACCAGTTTCTACCCCTGCTGATCACCTCTCCTGGCCCATTTCCAGGGCAAGCTCTTGGTTGCCATCTTCCTGTGGAGTCTGTCTCTACCTAGCCCAAGGGACAGCCACCTAGGGCAGGGGCTGGTGCCTGGAGCTGTCCTGGCTCCTTGCTCAGCAGGTACAAAAGCTCCTCTTTAGGGAAGAGCCAGAGGCTTCTAGTGGCTTCTCTTCCTCTCCATTCCAGGGGTTCTCATTTATTCCTCTTCATCTCCAGGGTCTTCCCAGTACAAACACATGCACACACACACCAGCAGGCATCAGCAGACACGGGCTGAGCTGAATGCTGGCTAAGGCTGCAGGGGAGCCCCAGAGAGAGGTAGGGCTGAACAGCTGGGTGAGGCAAAGGAAAGGAATCCAGCACCTCTGATACTAAGTTCCATGCCAGCCACCTCACTTGCATTATGTTTCATCTGTACAAGCTGGAAGGTAGTCAGCAGTGTCCTCTAAGTACTAAGGAGGGAACTGAACTCATAAAAGATGAAAGAACATGCCCAGAGTCACACAGGCTCCGAGTCTAGAGCTGGGATCCAAACCCAGGTCTCCAGACTTTATAGGGCCTGTGCTTTGCTGTGTCTTAGCAAACAGGTGGAACTGACAACCAAATAATCATGACCATAATCCTGAAAGCAAACACTTGTTGAACACAAAACATACCAGCTGCTGTTCTGAACATTTCCATCTAATTACTTAATCTCCAACTTAAGAGATAGGTACTGTGATGACCACTTTATTTGAACTGGGGAAGCAACAGAGGCCCTGATCAGAGCTCGGTAACTTGCTCACGGTCACCACTGCCAGGCAACCCCTACTGCCTGGCAGAGTACAGACTGAACAGACTGAAGCCTTTTCTGCTCCTCGGGATGCTTCCCCTCCTGCGTCCAGCCGCTGCCTCAGCAGCTCCCCGTGCCACCCCGGAGCACTGCGCCTGCTCCCTGTCGCTCTGCACGCAGGGGAAGGTGTCAGGTCACCATGACCTGGTTCACGTGAAGTAGGGATGAGGATTACTGTTAAGAAAGCAGGCTTGGGGAGGGGAACTTAGGCGTTTATTAGCAGCTGTGTGGGCACCTAGCCCCTAGCAGCACCTCCCATTTTGGCTTAGAATTCTGGGAAGAGCAGAAACCACGCTCCCACACGCTCAGCCTGGTCCACAGAAACTTGGCAGCCTGCTGTCTGTTTTGTCTTCTCATCCGCTAGAAATGCGCAGCTGAGGGGGGCCGGGTAAGGGCAGGCCTGCGTGCACGGCAGGGCCGGGCTGTGATAACAGGCCAGCAAGAACTTCTGTAGCCCCTTCCAGCTGCCGACCCATGCCCAAGTCAGGGAAAAAGCGTGTGATTTGCCCCCACTCAAGGTCCTTGGGGAGGTGGTAGGGAGAATGCCAAGGTGAATTCTGTGACTGATATGGCACAACCCAGGCTGGGTGCCTCAAAGCCTATCTCTACCACAAACCGGCCCTATGGGACCAGCGGCTGTGGGGCGATAAAGAATGTGGGAGGAATCCCTGTGGCAAACGGGAGTGGGAGGGCACCAGGAAGCTGATGAAGGCCACGAGGATCAGAGCAGGGCCTTTGAAGAAGGCGACACTCGTGCTTTCATTCTATTGTCTTTTCAGCTGTCCAAGACAGAAGCCAAAGAAGGGAGAGAAGTGAAGGCATGGAAGGACCTTTCCCAAATATCACTGGACCCCCACTTGTGTTATGACCACCTATACCGGGGTGCTCTCAAAAGCAGCTGGCTGTATTATAATCACCTTGAAGGTGAGTTTAAAAAATAGCTATCTCTTGGGGGTGCTTGGCTGGCTCAGTCGGTGGAGCGTGCAATACTTCATCTCAGAGTTGTGGGTTCAAAACCGGTATTGGGTGTGATTATTTACAAATAAAAAAATTAAAAAAAAAAAAAAGATCTCATCTGCTCTACAGGTCCGGTGGGAGTGGGGTGGGGTGGGGGCGGAGTCAGGAATGCATGTTTTTAAACAAATTCCCTGAGTTCTGCTGCCCAGACTTAGGAACCAGTGGTTTAACCCGCTCACCCCTATCCCCTCTGCTGACCCTTAGCCCCTCTCCCGCTTTGCAAAAGCCTCTCCGGTAACTCCATTTGAATGGCGTTCTAATGGCCTTGAAAGGAATGGGGAGCTCAGCTGACACCACACTGGCAATTAATTACACTGAATTCTTAGTCCATTAAATATTGTCTTTCCTTCCTACAGGAGGCTCCCCAGGGGGCAGAGATAGTGCCTGTTCTACCACTGTGTTTTCCAGCACACAGCACTGGGCCTGGCACGGAGCACACCCCCAATCAGTATGAGTGAAAGAATGGGGCCTGAACCCTCCCCGCCACGCTTCCCTTCCCTCTCCAACAGGCAGCCAGCCCCTCAGCACAGTTAGAAACCACAGCAATAAAGTGGGCTCAGAGGGTGTCACAGGGACCTGTGAAAACCCTTCACAAATGACTTTTTTTTGGTCTTACCCTCCCAACTGCCTAGCCCCAGGCAAGTACCAGCAAACCAGTTAGTTAAATGACTCATTGACTTGCTAATGAGATTGCTCTTGGGCCAGTTAAAGAAGACAATCAAAAGAACTGTCCCCGGGAGGGAGAAAACAAGCTTGGCAAAATGCAGAAGCATGCTGAAGCCAGGTGATTGGTTCTAGGAGTGCATTATAATATTCTCTTTTGTGGATATTTGCAAACGTTCTTAATAAACACTGAAATTTAAAAAATTAAACACAGGAAAAAGAGATGTCTCCAGGGACCTGGGCCAATTTTTCCAGAGTGAGAAGCTACACTTCTTTACTTTTGAGGTCCTGCCTGTTGACATTTCCCCACACTACCTCATTTTCTATCAATTCAATAATTGTTTACTGAGCACCTACCAGATACCAGGCATAGAGCTAAACTCGGGATACAGTGATATAGTGATAAGTAAGCCTCCTGTTCTAAAAAGCAGCTATACAGTCCATTGTCCAAGTGCTGACCCAGTTATGGTACCGTGGGAGTACACAGTTCCTCTGAGGGTTGAGGGTCTCCCTGGTTAGGAGTGGGAATGAAGTGGTCTGGGGTACTGATTCATGTGGCACGAGTACTGGGGGAGGCAGGGGTGAGGCTGGCTAGGCAGATAGGGGCATCTGCATAGCCGGCCATACTGTCATTAGGTGGGCAGGAGTCACTGAAGGGCTTTTAATAGTGGAATAGTGAGTGGTAAGACAATGATAGGTTGGACCAGGGAAGGAAACCCACACTTCAGAAATACTTAAGGGGTGAATGCATAGGAATTGGTGACTGATCAAATGAGCTGAGGAAGGGAAATGAAGGGGCCCACCTTAGAAAAAGAGCCAGTTTGGAGAAGTTATCCATCACCAATCAAGAAATCTGAGGTGTCTGTGAGACCACCAAGCAGAGGTAGAAGGGTGGAGGCCCTGTGGGATTCTTGGTATAGTTACCCCCCCAGGGCCACGTGGTCCCCACTGCTCCTTAACTCTCAGCAGGACTCTAGAGCAGGGTGGCCAACACCAGAACCCTTCCCATGAGGGCACACCAGGATCCAGCTGGCCCTTCCTCAGCCCAACATTTCTCTAAGTGGAATCAGGGATATATCATCCTAGGAATCCACTAGTTCTCGGAAGAAATGTTTTAGCTTCACATTTCCATTCTGATCTTGAGTAAGAGCACAGTGGCCTCCAGCAATCTAGACTTGCTCAAGTCCAGAGTCAGTGCCTTTGTCATACTACACATCACAGCCGAGTCAGCAAAGCATCATCCCCATCCACCATTTTACATTAAGTTTTACATTGGTTTCACAGTTACATTGGGAAACTGGTTATTTTACAATTTATAAGAGCAAAAGCAAGAAAGTTTTTTTTTTTAACCCAGTTTTTATACATGCTTAAGTGACATGACAGCTTAAGTGACATAATAATAAAAATGTATCAAGTTAACATGTTGCGGGGAGATGGGTCTGTGAAAAATAAATTAGAGAAACTGGCACATCACTCAGTTGTAAGAAATGGTGTCCCTGGGGCACCTGGGTGGCTCAGTCATTAAGCATCCGCCTTTGGCTCAGGTCATGATCCCAGGGTCCTGGGATCGAGCCCCACATCGGGCTCCCTGCTTGGCGGGATCCTGCTTCTCCCTTTCCCACTGCCCCCTGCCTGTGTTCCCTCTCACTGTGTCTCTCTCTGTCAAATAAATAATAAATTTTTAAAAATCTTAAAAAAAAAAAAAAAATGGTGTCCCTGACCAAAAGCAATTTCAATGCAGTGTGGCAACACAGGTAGGAGGTGCACCAGGAACACAGGAGTAGTGGCCTCAGACCTAGTCCAAGAATGCTCTCATGAGGAAATGCTTACATGGAGTGAGCCAAGTTTAGAAAAGTCATGAAGAAGCCTAGGGAGAAGGTCTGGAGGAACAGAGGGCCGAAGGTTCACAGGTCCTGGGGACGGGAAGAACGGAGAGATGAAGCTGGTAAGCTCCTGAGTTTGCATTCTCTGGAAAGGACAGTGGGGTCCATGGTGTGTGCGACACAATCAGATTTGTACTTTTGTGTTCAGGAGAATGGACTGAGGGAGTGGAGTTAGACGGGATGCTGTCCCAATTCATGAACTGCTTAATAAAGCCCATTAAAAAAAAAAGAGGAGAGAACGGACTGAGGGAAAAAGGCTGGAGGCAGAAGACCAGCAAAGAGCCCATCGAGGTGATCCTGGTTTTCAGGCTCAAGCCTTTGGCCTGTGTTGTTCTACATCCTGTGAGTTCCAGTCTTCTGGGAGGCTTGCTGACACTCCAGGCTGGCTTAGAAACACTGTTTGGGTCTCTGCTGCCTTCTGTCCCAGCAACACTTTTTACAAACACGAATGGCTAGGTCCTCCCCACTTTCCCATCCTAGACTAGACACCTTGAGGGTGGGAATGTATCTGGTTCCTCTCTGGGACCTCAGCTCTGGTTGGGAGTGCTTGGTACACTGTGAGATGCTAGGCACTATCAGACACCTGGGGTCAGTCCAAGACCTGTGATCTAGGAGATGAGGATGACAAGAGCAAAAACACCCACTCTGTGCTCACCTCACCGTGAGCCTTGAATCTTTCTTCTCCATCCCTCTTCCTTATATGCTATGCCAAGTACCACGGTCATCTCCTTTTTTCAGATGAGGAACGTGAGGCTCAGGGAGAGGCAGTGGACCTGGCCAACATCCAGGCTTCTTCTTGTGGAGAAGATGGGATCTGAGTCAGGCTCTGTAACCCTAGAGCCTTTCTCACAGACAGACTCCCATTAACCACTGCCCAGAAAGTATAAAGTCAGGTGACAGGAGTTCTGAAGGCTGAATACTCAGCGTGAGGCATCATGGAGAAGGGATGGGAACTGGGGAGACAAGGGAGGTTCCAAGGTGGGGGCGGGGTAAGGGAAGGAAGGAGAGTTAGCACCACAGATTCAAGTAAGGAATCTATTAAAGGCTAGCAAAAGAGCTAGAACAGGAGGCTGAGGGCCTTGGGGTAGAGGCTTAGCCGGCTCATAAAGGGAGCGCTGGGGACTCATGGGTCAGGGGATGGGCCTTCGCTAGACTGGGGGCCTGCTGTGTCGCCCAGGTAGATGAGAGCCAAACTGCAGTGATAGTCCAGGGTGTCTACCTCAGCGCCATGAACACAGAACAAAAACACCTATAGGTCAGCAGCCAGGCAGTTCAAAGATGATATCTTGCACTCTGATGAAAAACGGACAAGAGATTTTCAGGTATGCTCATGTGGATGGTTTACAAAGCACTTTCTTTCTTTTTTTAATATTTTATTTATTTACTTTTAGAGAGTGTGTGGGAGGTGGCGGAGTGGGAGTACGGGCATGGGACAGAGGAGGGAGAGGGACAGACAGACTCCATGCTAAGCGTGGAGCCCGATGTGGGGCTTGATCCCAGGATCCTGAGATCAAGACCTGAGCTCAAATCAAGAGTCAGAAGCTCAACCAAGCCACCCGGGTGCCCCATCTTTTCTTTCTTTCTTTTTTTTAAAAGATTTTATTTTTAAGTAATCTCTACACCCAATACAGGATGTGCATTCACAACCCCAAGGTCAAGAGTCACGTGCTCCACTGACTGAGCCAGCCAGGTGCCCCCAAAGCACTTTCACATCCAGTTCTGAATCTGCTCCTACAACAATTCGGGAGGACTACAAGCAAGGGAGGATTCGAACCCCCACTTTACAGAGGAAGAAATCAAGATGTGGTCCTTTGCTCCTATGTGGCAGAACTGGGTTTTGAACCCAGAACCTCTGAATTCTGCCCTTTCCTTGGCCATGATCCCAACTCATTTTTTTAACTACACTGCAGACCACTAGCTGCCCTTCTGCAACCAAGTCACTAAACCCTGCTCTGGGGCCAGGGGCTGAATTCCAAACACTCAGCGCCTTCTCACCTTCCCCACGGCCTCCACTGTTCATGACACCAAGACATTCATAGTGGTGCCTTGCCTCTTCAGAACTCCCCCAGATCTAGCTGCAGTCACCTCATGTCATGGTCTTCCCTTGAGGCAGAGTGGGTGTTGTCACGTGGCCACACAGTGTATCAGCGACAGGACTTAGGACTAGAACCCAGGTCACCTGCTACCTGCTCCTTACCTGCAGCACGGACAGGTTGGTCTGTCCAGAAAGGCTCAGCTTCTCCTGCTCTGAGGGGTAGGCGTTGTAGCGGTGCAAGTACAGCCAGTCCCGGAGGATCTTCACCGATTCTTTGGGCAGGTTCCCTCTGCGCTTCCTCTTGCCTGCCAGGGAGAGGAGGCCTTCGTCCTCACCCAGATCACTGTCTGACATGGTGTCTAGGGGCTAGGTGGATCTTGGGCAAGCCTGGAACAAGTGACAGAGGGGATGGGGCCATTATTACCACCCGTTCCCTTTTACCCTTTCCCTGTCTCCAAACACATCATCGTTACAGCCTGGGACACCGAAATGGAGGAATAGTAAATCAAAGTCTCAGGCCATACCTTCGCCTGGGCAACCTAGAAGGGATGAGTCTGAGATGGCTTTCATTTCATGCACTCAGTAGAGGACTACTGAGATAAGTGGCAGCTCTTTAAGAAGCAGTACCAGACTACAAAGAATTTTAGCTACCCCTGAGGTCTGTTTTCCATGCGCTGTACTGAGCACGTCACACATCTCAGTCAAATCCTTTTAAGACAGATACTACTATTATCGTCATTTTATAGATGAGAAAATCAAGACCCAGAGAGAACGCCACCTAATTTAAACAGTTACCATGTGACCCAGTAATTTCACTCCTAGACATCTACCAAAGAGAAATGAAAACCTGCGTTCACACAAAACCTTGAACACAAACGTTTATAGCAACATTATTTGTAATAGCCAAAAGGTGGAAAGAACCCAAGTGTCCATCAGTGGAGGAATGGAAAAACGAAATGTAGTCCATCCACATGGTGGAGTATTATTTGGCCATGTAAAGGAACTAAGTCCTGATCCATGCTACAGTGTGGATGAACCTTGAAAATATGCTAAGCGAGAGAAGCAAGTCATGAAAAATACATATGAGTCCGTTTTAATGACCAATTTAGAACAGGCTGGGGGAGGAGCCTAGAAGGAGGACAACTAAAGGGTATGGAGTTTCTTTCTGAGGTGATAAAAATGTTCTAAAATTGACTGTGGTGGTGGTTACATAGTTGTGAGTATACTAAAACCACTCATTTGTTTGCTTTAAATGGGTAAGTGGTAGGATATGTGAGTTACATCTCCATAAAGCTGTTATGAAAAACAAAAACAAAAACAGAAAACCCTTCACCTCCAGGATAGGGTATGGAAGCAAGGTTTGGACCGACGTTTGCCAACAACAACAACCAACTCTCGCCAGCCTCCCCAAACTCTAGCATTTTGCTGCCCAGGTCTGGAAAGTCTATTAATCACCACGGTCCTACCGCAATGGGTGTTTCACATTTACTGCACCTACTGTGCCCTGCAGTGTTGAGTCATCCCTATTGGTTGTCTCAGACATTCTCTTTTGTCATCCAGCCCCTGGCTGGGTCCATGAATCAATTCCTCAAAAATCCAGATAAATGAGCAAGGCTGGACTCTGGTTCTCTCCCCTTGGCTGTGTGACCTTGGCAAGTGTGCTCTCTCCTCTCTGGGCTTGAGCCCCCTCTTCACCTGTCAAATGTAGGAAGGGGTTTCCCTAGACAACCCAACTCAGTTACTCATCCCGACTAACTTCTGGTTCACACATGCAAAAGAGATTTACATTTTAAAACCAAAAGTTCCAGGGCAAGCTAATGCCAGAATCTCAAGGCTCCTCCCTCCTCAGCCTTTTAACAGCTACCCAGCAGGCTGGGCCAACAGACTCTGGCATCTCCCAGGTTTTGTTTCCTCGACTTGGGCCTGAGCCCAGATATCTGGGCTGGCTCGGCCAGGCTTTCGAGGGAAGGGTCTACCCTCCCAGCCAGGCCACCAGGAGGTGAGACAGGCACTGGTTAGAGGTGCCACTCCTCAGAGAACACCAACAGCAGGCTGCTTTCTGAGGTCAGGTTTCTGGGACTTAGTGGGCCAGGGCAGTTGGGATCTGGGCTCAGGGATGCAGTCTTGGCAGGCTATGAGAAGTTTACTCAGGGTTATCTGTATAAATTCCACCCTGGCTGCCAACCAAGTCCCAGTCTGCAGGGTTCCTAGGGTGGCCGGTGGAGATGACCCCTGAGCCTACAACAGACCTCTCTCCACCATGTGTCCTGCACTCCAGCCAGCTTACAATGGGGGGAGGTTTCCCACATACACACCCCACACTCACACCCAGACACACAGACTGACACACACACACACGCCCTCACCACCAGGCAACTCTGTAGCAGTGCTCAGATAACAGGCACCAATCCATCCCTTAGCTCCTTGAACCACCAAGGTTTTCACCGACAAACACAGCACACACACAGCTTACAGAGCCCACGTCTAGCACGAACAACTGGTACCCACGAAACCAGCCCAATTCCTGGCTATATGCCTACCCACAAACTCCAACCGACCCGCCCACCCACGATCTCTCAGACTGAGGAAACTCCAAACGTCATCACACCAGCGATCAATTCTTACCCCAACTGGCCCGTGGCAGCACCCTCACGACAGGACACCCGGTGCACCCTCCTATACACTCCACGACGCCGACCTGCAGCCACTCCCGCATGCACTTTCTGACAACTCCCCCAGCTCCACCGGACACTCCCCCGGGCCGCGCACTCACGCTGCATTCCCAGCAGTTCACACAAAGCGCGCAGTCTCCCCCGCGGCCCAGACCGAGTCGGAGCACATGGCTCCCGGGGCGGCGGGGAATCGGCCTGCGCTCGGGGCGCCCGCACCCCCTCAGCCCCCTACCCCGCGCTAGACTCGGCGCCCCAGCTCCCCCGCCGGCCCGCAAAGTAGGTGGGGCGGGGGCTCTGCAAGAAAGAAAACTCACGTGTCTGTCCCGGGGCAGGAAAAAGTTTGGTTCCCACCCCCTTCCCCCGTCGCTTGGCGCTGTCTGACTCTTCGGGGCGCGGGGCTGGCCGAGCCTGCGCGCTCGGCTTTGTGCTCCGAACTCGGCCCGGAGGGGGAGGGGAGGGGGCTGGGCTCCCACCTCCGCACCGCCCCCCCCCCCCAGCCCTGCGCCCAGACTCCATGTTGGCCGCCCCCTACCCTAGAGAACTGCGCGCTTCCCCCGCGGGAGGCTCGGCTCACGCTCGGCCTGCCCGAGGGTCCCGGCGCGCACAAACTTTCTTCGGGTTGCCGGCCCCACGCGCCCCGCTTCCTTGGCCCGCCTGGGAGTGACAGATGCCTCAGAGACAGACTTTCCTTTGTTCCAAAGGAAAGGGGAACTCGCGCGGGCTCCCCAGCCCCCCCAGCCCCGGGCCCTTGCCGCTGCCCCCACCCGCAGCTGTCACTATCGGCGGCCCCCACCTCGGCTCGGCCCCCGCGGGGGGGGCCGGAGGGGGGAGAGGCTGCTGGCGGTTAGCAACGTGCACTTTTTAAACCAAACAAACCCGCCCCCCGCGCGCTCACCCCGGCCCGGGGCAGGGGCGGCCCTCTCACGGGCTGGGATCGTACGGAGCTGGGCCCCCCAGAAGGGCCTCGAGAGAGCTTCCAACTTGGGGGGGGGACGGTGCGACATTCCCCCCCCACCGGCCCCCGCCCGCCCCCCAGCAGTCGCGGCTCACAAACACCAGAGCTTACACACCCACAATCGCACGCGCCAGGACGACGCCCCCTCCCCCGCCCGGCCGAGAAAAAGAAACTTTCCAAGTTGTCCGCGCGCCCCCCGCCCGACTCTGTCCCACTCCTGCGCCCCGCACTGACTTTTCCGAGCGGCTTTTCCGTCCACGCGGCCCCTGGCTCGGAGCCGAGCGTCTTGGCAGGGGGCGGGGGGCGCCGGGGGAGCGCGCCGCGTACCTGCCGGGCCTGACACTCGGCCTGACAGCTCGCGGCTGGAAAGCACCTCGCGGCCTGACGTCAGATCCCCTCTCCTCCCCCCCCCCCCCCCCCCCCCCCCCCCCCCCCCCCCCCCCCCCCCCCCGCGCTTTCCTCGCCCTCCCCCACTCGCCCGGAGGGAGAAAACAAACTTTGCGCGGAGCGCGGCGAGCTACGCCCACCCCCCGCGGGGCGGGCCGACAGCGGCCGGGGGCTTCGTCCCGCCCACCGCGCCCGGAGGGGGCGGGGCCGGGCGGGCACCTTCTTCCTGCGCCCACCCCCACCCGCAGGAATGCCACATGGCCTCCGAAGAGGAGCGGTGGGAGCCCGGCTTCGGGAGAGTCCGCTCGGGGGCAGGAAGTGGCCCGTTCCTCCTCTCTGGGAGCGTTTCCGGAGCGCCTACTGTGTGCTCCAGGCTGGGAGTGGGGGCCGTTTGCCGAGGGGTGAAGTAATGCAAAGCCTAACGTTCGTGAGACCGCTGCCTCCAGCACGTCTCCCGCCGGCGGTGTGATGGCTCCCATCGCAGCGGGAGGAAACTGAGGCCCAGTGAGCGGGGGGCTGGGGGGGGGGCGTTTACCCCAGCTGGGGAGGACCGGGCTCTGTACGCGACGCCTCAGCGGCCGCTAGAGTCGGATAAAAGGCTGCCTAGGACACAGCCCCAAAGCACGCAGCTCCTGGGTCTAGACACAAGTGGCGGCCTGAGGTAAAAACGGCGCTCGAGGAGTGTTTCTCACACAGCGATGCGGAGCGGGGCCCCTGGCGTGTACCATCCTGTGTTGCAGTCCTTGGCTTCTAGGGCTGGTGCCGTTACCTACCGGCTCCGGGCTTCCCCACGAGCTGCAGAGGCTCTGGATTTGGCTTCTGCTCACAATCAGCCGGTGTCGTTGGGCCCAGGTGGGTCCGCCGGCGGAGCCCAGGCCTTACCCCACGGAGGCCGACCACCTGACCAGACGCGCCCAGCGCCCCTCGCCCGTGTGTCTTTTCTGGGCTTACCTCACCACACCCAGCTCCAGGATGTGTCTCCTCCAGCCGTGCCAGGACTCTCGTCCCTGCGCTTGGCTCCGTACCGCAGTGTGAAACACCTGGTGGCCAACCCCGCTCCGCTTTCCCACCAGAACTTGTGTTCCTCAGAGCGCAGCAGCACAGAGCCTAAAGCCCGGCAAGGCCTTTTCTGGGCCTCTGGTTCCTCATCTGGTCCTAGATATCTAGGACCCTTGAGCAGCCTTGAAATGGCTTTTGGTCCTGATGGCCCTTAGGCAGTGGAGAAATCTGAAAATAAAAATTGAGTTCTTTCCAAACAGGCCTTGAGCCCATCAGAATGCTGATTAAATGATCGTGCAGGTGCACCTGGGCTCCCAATTGAAGCCAGATTTCCCGGCAACAGCCCAGAACCTAGTTAGCCACACTACCCTCCTCCACACTACAGCAGCACCCAGAATGCCAGTGCCACTACCCACCATGTCACAGATACGGAGACTGAGGCCCAGTGTGGAGGCCCCAAATGATTTCTTGGGGAAAGTGGTGCTCCTGTCTTAGAGAAGAGAGGCTTGGGGAATCTTAGGTAAAGGTAAAACTATGGGTCCTGGTCACTAGGCTCAAAGATTATGTGGGGCAGGGACCTTCAGGAGGGAGGGGTCTGGAAGGGGAAAGGGGTGCATCCAGGTGAGCCTGGAGCTATGACTGTCCCCAACACTCAATGCCAGGCATTGTGGTCCAGTGCATGAGAGCCAGACTTTGCTATTTGGGGGAATTCACTAGGGACCTGGGCTATGGCCCAGAGACCTCCCTACAAGTTCTGTACCCCACCCCCCCACGCCAGGGCTTCCCAAGGTTTGTGCTAGGTGGGGTGCTCTGGGGCAAATAGAAGGCACTAGCTCTTCCTCCCATAGCTGGGCCACCTGGGATCTGGATAACAAAGCAGCTTTAGGAGCCCCTCCCCAGACTTCCTGGAGGGGGAGGGGAAGGGCTGGATGTAAAAGGAGGCTGGGAGTGTGTCAGGATTGCTCTTTGTAAACGGATTTCCCCAGGTAAAGCCTAAATACTAGTGGACTCTGAGAATTACCCCATAAAGTTTTTCAACTAGTAAGTATCAGAATGTAAAATGCACGCATTCTCTCAAGCCAATAAGCCCACTTCCAGGAATCTATCATGACAAATAATTGCAGAACAATGATAAATACTTATACAAGAATGTTCTTTGCAGCACTGTTCCTTCCGGTGGAAGATTGCAGACTGCTACATACCCCTGGCCAGGAGCTGACTTCTTACAGCACCTCTGGGACCTTTCTACAGCAGGATATTGTAATGGGGTAAGTCTGTGCACACTAACCTGGGAGAGAGCCAAGGTGTATGCGTTGTGACAATTTGCAGTGTCCCAGCAGAAAAGAGTTTTGGATATCCTTGGTACCTTTATGGGAAATCCTTTAATAACTGGGAAGTTATTCTTACAGCCTTTTTCTCTCCAGGTTTGCTATTCACCTCCACTTTTCACATATGAAAAAAACTGGGTCCGTGAGGGAAGGGACTTGCCTGATAAGCTGGGGTCCTGACTCCTGGGACAGATCTGGGGTGGGGCCTGGATGGGAAGGACCGATAGGTATGGTGTCAGCCCCTAGACTCACCTGGTTGCTTCCTGTAGGCCATTTTAGGAAAAGGTCCAGAAACAAGACCCCTCAGGCCAGAAAAGGGACTGAATAGGTTGCATAAGGCAACTCCTGCTTTTGTACTGGAAAACCCAAATAAAAGGCTGCTACTGATGGGGCTCCCTGTTGTGCCTGTTTCTGGTGAATTTGGTTACCACTTAGGTAAAAATAAATGTCATGTAAATCCACTTTCATTAAAGAAAAAAAAGAAAAGCCACTGCCTTTTTTACCTGGGTTTGATGGAAGTAGGGTAAGGGACCAATATTTACCTGGAGCCAGTTGGAGCCAAGGCTAGATTTGGCAACATAAAGGAAATGGGGTTCTGTGGGGTGGAGGGGAAGAGTCCAGAAAAGTCCAGGGTCAGTGAGTAATTCAGGAAACAGTGGAATCAGTCAGCTGGTAGGGCCTTGAAGGCCAGGGTACGGAATTTGGATTTTGCCTTGTGGGCAGTAGGGAGCTTTGCAGGTTCCTGGACCTGCTGAGGAGAGATGGGAAGTGATTGGCTGCAGGGTGGTCAGGTGAGGCAGCTCTGGGTAATTGAGGCCAAATTGACGGAGACCTGTTTCTGAGGGTGAGGAGGTTTGTGGTTCTCTTCTGTGAGGTTCAGCATTATCATCTGATGTGGATTTCAGCTTATCAGCATCTTCCTTTTGAAAAGATTTGTATTCTGTTGATCATTCACAATTTGCTTAGCTTTCTCCTAGTTTGAGATACCCACTCGTCGAATTTTTGAGTGCTTAGTGTTTGACAGGCTGTGTGCTTGAAGCTGGGGAACCCACTGCCTGGGCTATCAGGGATGTTTTGGGCAACAGTGCCAGCTGATGGAAGGGGTTTGGGGTTTGGAGCTACTAGCCAGATGATGTAGGCAAATCATCCACCCCCCCCTTTTTAAAAAGATTTTTAATTTCTTTGTCATAGAGAGAGGGCTCAAGCAGGGGGAGCTGGCAGGCAGAGAGAGAAGCAGGCTCCCGCTGAGCAAGGAGCCTGTTGTAGGACTGGATCCCAGAACCCTGAGTTCACAACCCGCCAAAGGCAGAAGCTTAACCAATTGAGCCACTCAGGTACCCCCCCCACCCTTTTAAAAGATTTTATTTATTTGAGAGACAGAGATAGTGACAGAGAGCATCAGCCGGGAGTAGAGGGAGAAGCAGGCTCCCCACTGAGAAGGGAGCCTGATGTGGGGACTTGATCCCACTACACTGGGATCATGACCTGAGCTGAAGGCAGCCACTTAACTGTCTGAGCCACCCCGGCACCCTTATACAAACCCTTTGAGCCTTCCTTTTCTCATCTCTGGAAACAGCCGGATTTGGTGAGGGCCAAGGGCAGCTGAGGGAGAAACAGACGCCCTGCTGAGCAGGGAGCCTGATGGAGGGCCCATCCCAGAATCCTGGGATCGACCTGAGCCACCCAGGTGCCCCTAAATGATTTCTTTTAGGGCCTGTTGGAAAGCTGTAGGCAAACAAGCACTTACATATGTGTGTGTGTATATATACTGCTTTCAGAATCATTTAAGCCAGGGTGCCTGGGTGGCTCAGTCAGTTACATTTATTTGAGAGAGAGAGAAAGAAAGATCTATCTATTTGAGAGAAAGAAAGATTTCTTTGAGAGAGAGAGAGAGAGAGAGAGAAAGATCTCGCACAAATGACACAGAGGAAAAGGAGACTTCCTGCTAAGCAGGGAGCCTGATGTGGGCCTTGATGTGGGGCTGCTTATGACCTGAGCCAAAGGCAGATGCCATACCGACTGACATATATATATATATATATATATATATATATACACACACACGCAATACTTTATATATATGTATATGTATATATGTAAGTGGGGAGTCATATAATATAAATATATACAATATTATATCTATATGTATATTGTATATATAAACAAGCATATATATAAACAAGCATTTATATATATATAAATGCTTGTTTGCCCACAGCTTTTTAAAATTTTTATCTTTGCTGGTTTAAGTGCTATGGACTATTATCTGAAAGTTGTGTATGTCTACATGACCTTCCTAACAGGCCAGGCTAATCTTTATTCTGGCCATGCATCATTATCTGATTTTCTTCCTGTGCAAACAAAGGGGTATTTCAGATGGGTCCAGGTTATAGCATTTTAACTCAGGGGTGTTGGTGTGGTAGGGATGTGGCAGTGATCTGTGTGTAGGGACACCACACGCGTGTAGGGACACCACAGTCTCTTAGCTTGATGCCCTCTGGCTTCTAGACAAAGATTAAGTAGTGAGTGTTGTGGGTTTTTTTTTTTTTTAAGATTTTATTTATTTATTTGACAGATACAGATCACAAGTAGGCAGAGAGGCAGGCAGAGAGAGGAAGAAGGCTCCCTGCTGAGCAGAGAGCCCGATGTGGGGCTCCATCCCAGGACCCTGAGATCATGACCTGAGCCGAAGGCAGATGCTTTAACTCACTGAGCCACCCAGGCGCCCCAAGTGTTGTGTTTTTAAATTGGGGATTAAGAAAATCACTTTTGATTTTCTGGTAGTCTGCTCCTCTACCTGTGAGCCACTGGGTATGGCACCTCCAATCATGGCTACAGAAGTCAGCCAGGCAGAGTTGGCTATTGTGGGGCTTGGGAGACTTACTAACTGTATTTTTCCTCATTTCTTTTATGAGGGTCTGTGTGATAGGGTAGATGGGGATCAGAACCATTTGGCATAGTTTTATCTTTTTTATATGTGGGTATTTCCTTCTCCTGGAGTTTTTTTTTGTTTGTTTGTTTTTTTAAGATTGATTTATTTGAGAGAGAGTGCAAGCGAGCTAGCATGAGTGCAGGGGTGGCAGAGAGAAGCAGAGGGAGAGAGAATCTCAAGCAGACTCCCCACTGAGCGCAGAGCCCGATGAGGGGCTCCATGAAGGGTTTGGTCTCACCATCTGGAGATCATGATTTGAGCTGAAACCAAGAGTTGGATGCTTAACCAACTGAGCCACCCAGGCGCCCCTGGGGTATGTTTTTTAATTCCAAAAGCAATGTACTGTGTTAATTAGGGCAAGTTAATCAATGCAGGAAGCATATAGGGACAAAATGAGTTACCCTCCCCACACACCCCATCCATTCCCACCTTCTAGTACTGGCAGTGCTAAGAGGTATGTAGCCTTTCTCACCTTTCTCCATGTGCAAATACATACACACATCCTGAGAGGTGTTTTCTCTCCTCCCTCTAATTTACGTCCCCCCAACCCCCGATTTCAGCAGGGCTGCAATTAACATTTCCTATGTAAATATCTTTGCAATTTTGAGAATTTCCTGAAATAGATTCTCTGAAGTGGAATTACTGGGACAAAAAGCAAGAATGGATATTTTTAGGGCATAAACCCAAAGCACTCTCCATGGCAGTGTTTGCGATGTTTGAGTGCTTGCTTACCCTCGTGCTCAGTCGCAGGAAGACTTAGCAATTTTGTGGAAATCTTCTTTGATGTCTGAAGAGTAGCCTTTGGTTCTTTTAATCTGCATTTTTTTTTTTAAACTATTGGTGAGGTTGAATATCTTAACATTTTGTAACTATTGGGCATTTGTCACCTGTGAATTATCTGCACATCTTTTGAAATCTTGAGTTTCTTTCTGACTTGTAAGCACTTTTCAGTATGAAGGATGCCTAACCCTAGTTTATTATATTTATTGCAGGTAGGTTTTTTCCCTCAAGATTATTGTTCACCGTACTTTTTTTCTAAGCTGGGCTATTTTTGTTTTGTTTATTATTTTTATTCATTTTTATTTTTAAAGTTTTATTTTATTTAAATCCAATTAATTACATTGAGTGTATGATTAGTTTCAGAGGTAGAGTTCAGTAATCTATCAGTTGCATATAATACCCAGTGTTCATTACGTGATGTGCCCTCCTTAATGCCCATCACTCCCCATCTTCTACCTCCCCCTTCCCTCCAGCAACCCTCAGTTTGTTTCCTATAGTTAAGAGTCTCTTATGATTTGTCTCCCTCTCTGATTTTATTTTGTATTTTTCTCTCCCTTCCCCTATGATCCTCTGTTTTGTTTCTTTTTCCTTTTTTTTTTAATTAAAAGATTTTATTTATTTATTTGACACAGAGAGAGAGAGAGAGAGCAGGAACACGAGCAGAGGGAGTGAAGCAGGCTTCTCGCTAAGCAGGGAGCCGGATGTGGGGCTCGATCCCAGGATCCTGGGATCATGACCCAAGCCAAAGACAGACGCTTAACGACTGAGCCACCCAGGCGCCCCTCTGTTTTGTTTCTTAAATTCCACATATGAATGAAATCATATGATCCTTGTCTTTCTCTGACTGACTTATTTCGCCCATGCGAGGCTCAAACTCACCACCCCCAGATCAAGAGTCACACACTCTTCCAACAGAGCTGGCCAGGCTCCTGTTTTGTTTATGTTTAAACTTTTCACTTGGTCAAATATCAATCTTGTGCCATTGCCCAAATAGCTTGCTTTTGGGTTAGGAAAGAATACAAGCAATCAAAGGATATTTACTTGCACTTTTTGATTTTGTTCCTATAAGGCCTAATTTTTAACATTTAACTCTTTACTACATCTGGACTTGATTTTGGTTTACAGTGTGAGGCTAAGTGTCCCAATAACTTTTTTTTTCTGAATGGCATACCATTTCTTACCATCTTTCACATATTTTTGGATCTGTGATGTCACCTTTTCCAAGCCAGTGAGTTCTTAAAGCTGTGTTTCCTGGTGTGTCTCATGGAGGGAGTATCTTGAGACTACTACTTTGGTGGATGAAAAGACAGATTTCCGCCAGGGAAGGAAAGCCTTTGAATTTCTGTGATGAGACAGATTCTCTCCGTGAAACTAATGACTTTTTGCTTTAAGGACCCTCATTCTTCTCTCTTCCAAGGCCCTGTAAGAGGTCATATGTTTCTAGGAAATGTACAAAATTAAGAAATTTTCATTGTAGGAACACCTGGGTGACTCATTCGTTTAAGTGTCTGCCTTCAGCTTAGGTCATGATCCTGGTCCCAGGGTCAAGCCTCACATGGGGTTCCCTGCTCAGCATGGGAGAGTCTGCTTCTCCCTTTCCTTCTGCTCCCCGCCCCCAGCTTGTTCACTCTCTCTCCCTCAAATAAGTAAATAAAAATCTTAAAAAAATTTTTTTTTTCATTATAACATGACTTCCCTCCTCACTATTCTCCTGTTAAGGGACCTCATGTTGGTCCTGGACATTTTTTGGATCTGGCTAATGGTTGGGTTAGAATACATTCAGTTTGGTTTTATTTATTTATGTGGTTTGTGGTCACTTCCACTAGTGATTTGAGTGTGTCTTGGTGTAGGAGAGGGTGCAGGAACAGAGGTAATATCACCATGGTCAGGTGTCCTACAGCACCTGTACCAGAGGTACGTTAAGGAAGATAAACAAGGTTTGAAACATCTGGAGTCAGAAGCTGATCTATGGAAGATTCTTTTGATCATAAAGACTGTAAAAATAGAAGCAAAGGACTCAGTTCTTACCAACACTTATTAAAAGTGGAAGTTTTCTTCTGCCAAGAGGCTACTCGATAATGCAATGTGTACTGTTATAAATGTACGTGTTAGAAGACTGAGTCATCCTTATCTTCTCTCTATAGAAGGATATTACAAAATCCTTTTCATATGAAAAACCATCAGAAAATGTGGCCCTAAAAGTAGGAAAAAAGGCTTACAGAAGTGTTGCAGGCAGTTAAAAAGAAAATGTTGTTTTTCTGGATTTTGTGATATTCGAGATATCTGTTTTTAAAGACGTAATTTGCTATAATTTTTTTTCTCATTTTTGAAGAAATATTCACATTCGTTGCAATTTTTGTATATTTTACATTCTTAGCTCCTCCCCAATTATGTAAGTTTCAGGTCACACAAAATACGAATCTGCCTTCAACCCTGAGGTTGAATATTTTGGCAAGGATAAAGCCTGATCCCTTCAGAAGATCTGGGTATAATTTGTCCCCTCTGGCCTTTTGGAAAAATGATATTTTTTGCACTTCACCCTGATTTTGACACTGAAATAGAACTTTTAAAAGAGGTCATTAAATGAATGATACTTTGTGCACTTCTTTTTCACGAGTCCTTTCTCTTTGTACTTGAAGAGTTTCGTTGTTCTTTTTGGGAATTACCTCTTACCCTCTTGTATGGATAGACCACATTTTGTTTATCTATTCATCCATCAGCAGATGCTTGGGTTCTTTCCACCTTTTGGCTCTTGTGAACGTGGTGTACAAATATCCGTTTGAGTCCCTATTTTAAATTATTTTGGGTATATACCCAGGAGTTTCATCAGATTTTTAAGGCATTACTCTGTTCTCTCAGCTTTCAGTATTGCAGTTGGGAAGTCCCGAGTCATTCTGAATACTGATTCTGTGTGTATGACCTACTTTTACTTCTCTAGAAAATTCTAGAATCTCCTCTCTTCCTTAGTG
This sequence comes from Lontra canadensis, assembly GCF_010015895.1. Lineage (NCBI taxonomy): Eukaryota > Metazoa > Chordata > Mammalia > Carnivora > Mustelidae > Lontra > Lontra canadensis. The sequence goes on from NW_022631163.1 coordinate 2,005,194, forward strand.
GCCTAGAGTTTCTTAATGAAAGGCCCTCACAGGGATCCATTTTTCCCGTTTTGCTGAGAGTTCTTGGAGTTGAGTGGGGGCATGAAAGCCCAGGGGCCAGTCTCCCCATTTAGTACTGTGAGCGCTGTGCCTCTCTGGCAGTGTTCCAAGAGCTGAGTGGAGCAGGAGGGCCAAGGTTCCGGACATCCTCAATGGTTAATAGGTGTGGACTTTTGTATAAATCCTCTGTTGCTGGCACTGTCTCTGTCTCCTGTGCCCCATGTCCACCAATCCAGGGACCTTGTTCTACTTTCTCCTAAAAATATGTTTCTGATCTGCCCAGGTCTGTCCCCCGTGAGGGGAGAGGGTGGGTAGTGGAGGGAGGGGATCTAAGAGTCTGCTCATTGGAGTTTGTGAGCTGCTTTTTATTTATTTTTTAAAAAGATTTTATTTATTTATTTGACCAAGATCACAAGCAGGCAGAGAGGCAGACAGAGAGAGAGGGGGAAGCAGGTTCCCTGCTGAGCAGAGAGCCAATGTGGCGATCCCAGAACCCTGGGATCATGACCCGAGCCGAAGGCAGAGGCTTTAACCCACAGAGCCACCCAGGCACCCCTGTAAGCTGCTTTTTAAACCCTCTTTTACTAATCTTCCTACCACTAATTTCTGAGCCTTTTAAGGATTCTTTAATGTAAATCAGGCTAGACTGTTATTTTTTCATATTGCCTGATTGGTGTTGCTATCTGATGATACTTGTCCATTTATTTTCCAGTCTCCAAAATTTCATTGTGGTCCTCTCTTCCATTCTCCTTTTTCTTGTGGGTTTTTGCATTTTGAAAGTGGAGTTTGAAGAAGGAAGTATATCAGAAGTTTTATACATGTGATAAATCTGTTTCAACTTAACCCCCTCCCCCCAACACTAGGACCTCTGTCAACTAGTCTGCCTTTCTCCCTTCGGTTTGAGGTGTTACCTTTATTCCTGTACCAAATACGAAGTCCCATTTGTCTATTTGTCTGTGTGTCCTATTAGTGAACTTTCTTTTCCACTTGAGCAGATATCTTCTGAGCACATGCTGTGTGCAGGCCCTGATCTAGGCACTGGATGTAAAAAACAGTATATTAGGCAAAGCCCTTGCCTCATGGCGATTGCATTCTAATGGAGGCAGGCAGGCAGTAAGCACATAATGTCAGAGATAAGTACTCAGAAGAAAAAGAAATCGGAGTACTGGCATAGGGAGTGAGAGGTTGAGCTACTATGGATAAGCTGGTAAGAGGAATGCCATCTCAGGAGGTGGCACTGACTGGAATCTTGAATGAACTGGAAACTCCAGCTGTGCGAGGATCTTTAGAGGGCTGTTGTGGACAGAGGACATACCGAGAGCAGAGACCCTGAGACAGAAATTAGCTTTGGGGGACAAACAAGAGCAGTGTGGACTGTTGAATTGTCTATTTTTCCTTTCATTTCTGTCCGTTTTTGCCTTCGTATTTTGGCCATCTGTTGTCAGGTACAGATATGTTTAAAGTGTTTAATATCTTTCAGATGGATTGACCCTTTTGCCACTATAGAGTGTTTCTCTTTATCGCTAGTATTTTAAACCCAGACAGTCTGACTCCTAAGTCCATATACTTCACCTCACACAAACTGCCCCACCTCTCCAGGTGTGTCCTCAGGTGGTCCTGCAGCTCCTGTATTCTCAGTGGTTCCAGACTCACTCAGGTGTGCTCTGCCAGCCAGATCTTCCGACCCTGGGTCTTGATAAGACCAGCTGGAATTCTGTTCTGTGCTCCAGGGAAGTCCCCGCAGCCCTTCCCAAGACGCTGCAGTTTGCTAGATGTTCTCATTCGCCACGATCTTGGGCCCTGGAGCCTGCTTGCCTACAAGCATGCCCTGGTCCTGTAGAGTCTCCACATGTCAGTCACTTTCCCTGTCACCTCTCTCAGTGTTTCTCCCATCAGCCTTCCCACCCCTCACCAAGCCTTACTAACACATGTCCAGTAAGCCATTTACAGTTAGAGGGTGAGAGGGAAGGTGTGGTTTATGGAAACACAGAGGACTCCGGCTGCTGGAGGATTTGTCATGGCCCAGCAGTATCCAGCCTTCCCTCACCTGCTCCGGGCTCTGGTCTCCCCTTCCCTCCATTTTGAGGGCCTTCTTCTCTCTCCCTTCACCCGTTTCTTCTCTGAAGCAAAACCAGATCTTTCCCTCTGCCGTTTGTAGAGCCGTTTATTTAATGGCTGCTTTTGTTGTCTTTGTTTCTTTGGCTTCTCCAGGGTCGGGTGCTGTCTACTTTGGTCTACTTTGTCTACTTGCGTCCAGACGGACTAAGAGTTGTGTGGGGCCAGCAGTCAGGTACAAGAACTTCCACCTAGCTCCGCATGCTGGTTTTACTGTCCTGACTTGCTCCTGTGATTGGGTGAAATGTTGGCATTTCCTGGACATTATGATTATTTGTAGGAGCAGAATATTTGAAGCCAGGACTTTCTAGAAGAGTCTCAGAGATCTGTGATGCTGAGTGAATTATCACACTGAGGCCCAAGGAGAGTCTGTACCAAGGTGTGGAGCTAGTCCTTAAGCCCTGGCCCAGGATGTACCTTGGCCCTGCGGGACCCTTGCTTGGGTGTACCTTGGGTCATTCCCTTCCCCTCCTGGAGCCCAGCTTCCCATATGGGAAATGGGAGTAATAACACTATCTCCTTACAAGTCTATCCTGAGAGATAAATTGTAAAATGCTTACCCTAGCCCTGCCTAATGCTTGGGAAACAGTGAGGGCAAGGATAGGCATTAGCTGGGGAAAGGAAAAGAAACTGTGTTATACTCGTGTGATGGAATACTACTGACCAACAAAAGAGATCTTCAGATACGTGCATTCACGTGAGTGAATCTCAAAAATACGCCAAGTGAGAGAAGCCGGATACAAAAGTGTGAATATTGTGTGATCTCTTCACATAAAACTCTAAGAAAGAGAAAGGAATCTATGAAAAATAGATCAGCTGGGGAGGTGGGCTGGACCAAAAAGGGGAATGAACACATGTTTGACAACATTAATTTCATTTTTCACTTAAGTGGGTAAATTTTATTAAAGACAGTGAGATGCAGACTAAGCAGTAGTAACGGGAAACATGCAACAAGTGGTTAAATTTTCTCATACATTAGAATTGACCAGCAGCTTACATAGGCAGTTAAGCTATGATTTGTTTACTGGGTTATAAATTTACTTTCTCGTCATCCCAGATGGAGACATTTTATGGCTCAGCATCTGGATAAACAAAATCCTTTAAGGCCCAAGTACCTTGTGCCTAACAGTTTCCCTTTAACTGAAATGAATTCCTTTCTTAAGGGCGAATTTATATCTGACTATATTTCTCTCTCTCACAAAGGCAAGGAATGTTCCTATTTTGTTTCTGTGTGTCTCTATCCTTAGAGCAGAGGGAGCTGCTGGAGGGTTTTGGCCAGGGCAGTGAAGTAGTCAGACATACTTTGGAAGAGCAACCTGAAAGCGCCCTGTGGAGGATGGATGAGAGGCGGGTAAGGGAGAGTCAGGAAGGCTGGTTAAGAGGCTGGGGCAGGGCAGGTCATGGAGCAATACGCTTAAAATGTGTACATTTTTCTATATATAAATTATACTTCAGTTTAAAAAAATGTGAACCAAAGACTATCACAGTGGACCACATGATGTCCAGAGGCCTGAGAAAGGGGTTCTAGGCCAGGCTGGGAGCAGAGAACAATGTAGGGACTCGAGTGAGGTTCTGGGTGTAGAACTGAAAGGGTTTGAGGAGAGGCCAGGAAATCCAGGAGGCCTGCGGGAGGAGGGGGAGCAAGACAGGGAAGAATTTTGGTCCTTGAGCACTGAAGATGAGCCCCCTTTGGAGTGGTTGGGGGGCTCTGGCTGAGTAAATAAACTTAGCCCGAAGCTCTGGGATTCTGCTGGGGTGGGGAGCCAAGAAAAGGCCTTGACCCCATCCTCAAGTGTCATGGCTCATGGGGGAAGCAGACAGCCTTCTTGGGCCAGTTGAGGAAAGCACAGAGGGATCTAGGGGAGCAAGTAGCCATCCCTTCATGATCCCTCCTACACACTCTCCTTAACCTGTTTTTCTCTTCTCCCAGGCCCAGCTGGGGGTGGGATGGGGGTGGGGGGCAATTATAAACCATGACAAGGACCTGACCCACCTGTGTGAATTCTGGTTCTGAAGTTCTCTAGCAGTATGACCCTGGGCAGGTTGCTTAATCATTTGAGCCTCAATTTCCTCATTTATAAAATGGGCATAATACCCTCTTTGCCCCCTTTACCCCTTCCTGAAAAATGCATTTCACGTTTTTTCTACTGCTGCCATGAAATATGCCTGTGTTGTGCTTGGAAGGAGATGCTGCGAAGTATGGCTCTTGGGCACCTCATGCCGAAATCCCTTCCGTTAAGCTCCTGAGTGCTCAATAGACCTGGGGCCACTGGTCCCTTGTGCAGCTTAGTAGAGGAGGCACTTGGTGGGTTTATAGACAGCTAGCATCCCAGAAAGCAGACTGGGCTGGAAATTGAACTCTGTCCCCAATTCTCGGGGTGACCTTGGGCGACCCCTAGTGGGACGGATGGCAACACGCAATGTCCCAGCAAGGATGGGTTTTGCCGCACTGTACCAGATTTTGCTGATGTATTTACTTCTACCACGGGTACCAGGTAGCAGTTCCTTCAGTATATTCTTGCATTGTGGCTTTCATTTATTCCCTTGGATGCAGTGCTCATATCCTCTTTTACACCACTGTTCGTATGGAATGGGGTTTCATTTACCGGCAAATGTAATATATTTTATTTACAGTGTATCTCTATTGGTGCCATTTTTTTTCTTAGTTTTTTGGACTTCTGTCCATTCCAGAGCTTTTGAGTTCCTACTAGAGTCCTCTGAACTGTATGTATATAACCAAAGTGTTTTTTCCTATAAAACCACTTTCAGGGCACGTTCAGTATGTGTATTTTAAAATTCATTTTATGTAATAGCTTTAAAAAGAAAGCACTTTCTGCGTACTAGGCACTGTCCTATGTACCTTATAAACTTGTTTAATCCTCATGACAACTCTCTGGGGTGCAAGTTATCTCCGTTTTTTTGTTTTTTTTTTTTTTTTTTTAAGATTTTATTTATTTGAGAGAGAGCTTGCATGCTCTCTTGAGGGAGCTTGAGCAGGGGGAGTGGCAGAGGGAGAAGCAGACTCCCCACTGAGCAGGGAGCCAGATGTGGGGCTGGATCCCAGGACCCTGGGATCATGACCCCTGCTGAAGGCAGATGCTTAACTGACTGAGACACTCGGGCGCCCCGTGAGTTATCTTCATTTTATGGCTGAGAAACTGAGCCTCGGAGAGGTTAAATGTCATGTTCAAGTTCATACAGCTAACAAATGGCAGAACCAGGACTGTAACCTAATTTTCTTCTAACTACTCCATTGTGTTACCTCTGGTCTCAAAATTATTTTCCCATAGCCTTTCGATGTAAACCTGGGATGATTTGTATCTTATAAGCAAAGAAGCAGGCTGCATTCAGCTATTAGTACCATATCTTAACCTTGGGTCTGAGCCCAAATTCCTCTTCAGGGTGACCTCAGGCCCCAGAGCCTTATCTGTAAAATTGGGGGAGCATGTGAAGAATTATATGAATTGTTTTATTTATTTTTAAAAGATTTATTTATTTTTGGGGGGCACCTGGGTGGCTCAGTGGGTTAAGCCTCTGCCTTTGGCTCAGGTCATGATCTCAGGGTCCTGGGATCGAGTCCTGCATTGGGCTCTCTGCTCAGCAGGGTGTCTGCTTCCTCTCTCTCTCTGCCTGTCTCTCAGCCTACTTGTGATCTCTCTCATTCTGTCGAATAAAATCTTTGAAAAAAATTAAAAAAAGATTTATTTATTTTAGAGAGCATTCATGTGTGGGGGAGGGGCAGAGGGACAGGAAGGAGGAGAGAAGCAGACTCCCTGCTGAGTGCAGAGCCTGTCAAGGTGCTCAGTCTCACCACCCTGAGATCATGACCTTAGCCTAATTAAGTTGGCCGCATCACCAGCTGAGCCATCCAGGTGCCCCAGGACCTTTTTTATGCATTGAAATAAATCTGAGGAAAAAATGTATATAAGTCAAACATTAAAACAGTTAATAAGGGGTGCTTGGGTAGCTCAGTTGCTTAAGCATCTGACTCTTGATTTTGGCTCAGGTTGTGATCTCAGATCGAGCCCCTTGTCAGGCTCTGCACTAGGCCAGGAGTTTGCTTTGGATTCTCTCTCCCTCCTCCTCCCTCTGCTCCTTCCCCCACCCTGGCTCTTTATCTCCCTCTCAAAAATAAAAAATAAAAATAAAACAATAAAGAAGGTCCTGGCACCCCCCCCCCCCACCAACAACCCACACTACAGGATTTTATACATAGTGGGCTTTCTGCAAGAATTCTGGGGATTAAGACAAGACCAGGCTTCAGGGAAGGTCTACTTTACCCCTTCTGAGAAGTTAATTTCTAGCCCGGGGAGAGATACTGGTAATTTCTACAGGTTTGTAGAGTTAGGTCCCACGTTAGGTGATTATGTAAAGTAACTGCCAACTTCACAATGAAGCTGGTTCTACTGTTCTCCTTTATTTGGCAGATGAGGAAATAGAGACCAGTGGTCTGCCCAAGTGACTCAGTGGACTGCCCAAGTGGGTGTGGTGGGTGGAAAGGTCATCCGGGTCATGTCCTTTTGGTTGCCACAGGAGTCCTTGCCTCTGGCTACTGTCCCCTGTCTTGTTGAACTGAGGTGCCCAAGTCCCACCCAGAGGCTCTTGAGGGCTCCGTGGGCCTGGGCTGCTGGTGCCTGGAGGTGGGATCCTCATGTCTTAGAATAGAAGGGACCTTGGAGGTCCTAAGGAGGCCACTGGCATCAGAAAAGCAGACTAGGCTGGACATTCTGAGTGTTTTGTCTAAATTGGCTAGGTGACCGTGAGCTGGCTACTGCCCCTCTTGGGGCCATGGCTGGGGTATGGAAGGCCCCATTAACTGTCATGTTCCCTGGTACAAGTCCAGCTTTTCCATTTAATGTGTGAGGACACGTAAGGTCCAGAGAGGGATTGGGATTTTCCTGTATAATCTTACAGTCCAAGGAATTCTTAAAAAGATCCCTTTCTTGGTCCATGGCGTGGGACTTGCAGGGGCCCTGAAATCAGATTGCCTGGCATGTAGTAATTGCTCATTAAATGTGGGGCATCATTTTATTGAGCAACATCCTATAGTGATTGAGTGTGAGTCTTTCTCTTACTAGTTGTGTGACCTTGCCCTGAATAAGTCATTTAACCTTTTCCTGCCTCGGTTTCCTTAGGTGTGAATTTGTTAATAACAACCTCTCTTTATGGGGGAGAAATGAAACTTGATTACCCATGTATAATATAGAGCTAGCTAGGTACATAGCCCATAATAAGTGCCTAGTAAACACAGAAGTCTGTCCCTGCTAGAAATCTTCGAGTGGTTCCCACAGCACTTTAGAGTCCTGTCCAAACTCCCCGGAGTCCTAGAGGCCTATCAAGGCATCACTTCACCCTTGCCTCCTTCTCATCTTCTACTAGTCTCAGCCCCACCACTCCGCTTTGTGCCAAGTTCATGTCCACAGAGTGCTTTTTGTTTGCTTATTTGAAAGATTTTATTTATTTGATAGCGAGACAGACAGTGAAAGAGGGAACACAAGCAGCGGGAGTAGGAGAAGGAGAAGCAGGCTCCCACCAAGCAGCGAGCCCGATGCCGGGTTCAATCCTAGGACCCTGGGATCATGACCTGAGCCGAAGGTAGTCGCTTAATAACTGAGCCACCCAAGTGCCCTTTTTGTTTTTGTTTTTGTTTTTTTTAACCTTAGTTATTTTCCCTGGTTTCAGCTTAAATGTCACCTCAGGAAGGCTGGCTCTGACCTCTCAGGACGGGTCTCCCGGCCTTCCTGCCCATGTTGTTCAGTTTGCTACATCACATTTAACCGAGTAATGATGAGTTTTGTCCTTGTCTCTCCCTCCCTTGCTCCGTGGTGAATTGCTTTCTTCCCCGTGGAACCCCCCAACACTCCCTGAAGAGGCTTGGCATAGATGCTTGTTGGTACTGGGCACCCAGTCTCCTGCCGAGTCTCCTTACCTACATCCACATCGCTCTCTCTCGGGCAGATCTGGTCAAGCTCTGTTGTGCTTCAGACCCCTCAGAGACTCCTTGGTGCTATGGGGACGGCTGCGAGGATGGAAAACCAGACGCTGTCACCTGGCATCGAAGGTGCCTCAGATCTGGCTCTGATCTTTCTCCCCACCTCGCCCCACACTCCAGCACTGAGACTCTGGGCAAACCGGCCTCTGTTTGACTTTATTTTCTCATCAGTTTTAAGGTGACCAAGGGTGCTTCTGAATGTCAGATTAACCTCAGCCATTTATTGTCTCCGCACTGGTGGCAAGCCTGTCCCAGGAGAGACTGATTTGTCGGGAAGAGCCTGTTAATTTCAGAGACTTTTCTGTAACTGTTCCTCTGTTTCTCTTTTCCCAGCTGCCTCCTTTTCCTCCCTTGTCCCCATCATGACCCACAGCCATCTTGACACACTGCCATTACCCAGGTGTTTTTCTAGTCTCCCTTCCTGTGCCCTCCCCACCCCCCACTATACAGATCCACTCTAAAATGTTTTCTCTAGGTCCTTGAACAATGCTGGATAATCCTCCACTGGTTTTAAAGTCCTCTGCACATTTTAATGTTACATTTAAGGGGGCGCCTAGTTAGCTCTGTCTGTGGAACATGTGACTCTTGATCTTGGGGGTTGTGAGTTCAAGCCCCATGTTGGGTGTAGATTACTTAAAAAAAAAAAAAGCCTTAAAAAAATTACATTTTACAGCTCTTGTTCTGTCCCCCCCCACATCATTTTTAATATGTCTCTATGCAAACATTCAGTTCATTACATCTGAGAGCCGCCCAGTAGGCCACAGCACTTGTCTGTCACATTTCACTTATTCATTCTCTTTGTTACAGACACATGGTTCCCTCCAGTGCCCTGCCTTCATCACGGCTGCTTCAGGGAACATCTTGTCCTGCTCCTTCTGGGCCTTGGCACAGATTTCTCAGTGCAGTTGCTGAGCCTTAAGGGGTTTCCTTGTTCCCAGGTACTGATTGGTGCCTGCCCTCCTGCATGAGTGTCCCAAGGTGTCCTCACCACCCAGCGTAGGAGGAGCCCCCTTCCTCTCCATCTCTGCCAGTGTTCAGTATTTTCCCTCTCATGTTTGGCAATCTGATGACTATAAAGTGGCCTGTTTCTGATTTGCTTTCTGAACACCAGTGAGGTCATTCTGTTGTACTTGTTAGTCGAAATTTCCCTTTTGTGAATCTCCTATTTATAAATGGTTTGCCTGTTTGCCTATTTGATTCTCTTTTTCTTGGAATGAGTTAGGTATTAATTCCTTGATTCATTTTAATACAGTAAAAATTCACCCTTTAAAAAAAATGAATCTTAACAAACATATATGACTATGGAATCACCACCACAGTCATGATGCAGAATGGTTACGTCACCCCACAGATTTCCCTCATGCCCCTATACAGTCTCTTTTCCCACCTTTTGGCCCTGGCAGACACTAAGCTATTTTCTGTCCTAAGTTTTGCCATATTCAGACTATCATATAAATGGGATCATATAGTATATAGCCTTTGACTTTACCTCTTTCTTTTAGCAGAATGCAGTTGAGACTCATGCACCTTGTGTGTATATCGGTAGGCCCTCAGTTCCTTCTTACGGATGAAGAGCATTCCGGTGGGTGAATATACTACATTTTGTTTAACCATTTATCATGTGAAAGATACTTGAATTGTTTGTAGATTTGTAAGTTTGTTTCTGATGACTTGATACTTTTGAGGAGTACTGGTTAGGCATTCTGTGGAATGCTTTAGAATCAGGTCTCATTTCTTGAACATTATGCCTTGAGTTTGGAGGACATCCCATTGGGATACTCAGGGGCTCAGGGACATACTTCCCAGAGCCAATGACACTGTTGTCTGCAATGGAAGTCTCACAGGTTTTTGTTTTTGTTTTTTTAAGAGACTTTATTTATTTATTAGAGAGAAAACACAGGCGGTGGAGAGGGAGACACAGGCTGCCCATCGAGCAGGGAGCCTGATGTGGGGCTTGATCCCAGAACCCTGGGATCATGACCTGAGCCAAAGGCAGACACTTAACCAACTGAGCCACCCAGGCGCCCCTCACAGGTTTTAACAGTCATTAAAACTCCCTTTACTGACTCTGTTTCTCCCCCTTCCCCCATACAACCTCTCTGTCTCTGTCTCTCTCTTTCTTTTTTGTTTTCTTTGTTGTTTGTTTTCAGACCCCATTTTGATTTTAGTTCTTGTCCAGACTATTTCCCATTGCTGGCAGCAGTGAGTGGCAATTGGTTTTATGGCCTGTTTGTTGATCTCTTAACAGGGCGGTGGGGATCTGTTCTCTCTCCAGGGGGAAATGTGGGCAACTCTGATTTGTTAGTTTCCTTGTTGTTGTTTTTACAGTTTGCTTGCCTATTTGCAAGCTCAAATCATTAAGAAAACATTGAGAGAATTAAGAAAGCATCAAAAGGAGAACAGCCCATTGAGGCTGGTGGGTTTTGGTGTTTCTTGGTTTATTTTGGCACATGGCTGTGGTTGTAGAACTGAAGCTGAAAGTTTGCAGTATGTCTGGAGGAGTCTAAAATATTGTCCTACTTTGTAGTGTGTTAAAAAGTTAAATTGTAATAGGTCATAAATTTAAGGTTTGTTTTGATTGGTTTATCAGACATCATGGGGCATATATAAATAGAAGGAAACAAAAAATTTACAGGAAATGAGATGGAAGTTCTAATAGTTTCAGCATACTAGCCTTTAAAAAGAAAAAAATAGTTTACATAAACATGAGTTTAGGAAGATTTTTTTGAATAGTTACTATTTGTTTTAACAGCTTTATTGTTACATAATTTACATTCTGGAAATGCACCCATTTAAAGTGTTCAATTCAGTTAATTTTTGCATTTTTAAAGAGTCATGTAACCATCAGCATAATCAGTTTCACTCCCCATCTGTGCCCTCCCTACCCCAGCTGTCGGCCAACACCGATATACCTCATTCTTTCTAGATTGGCCCATTTGGGACATTTTGTGTAAATAGAATCATGCAATATGTGGTCTTTTGTTAAGAACTTCTTTGACTTAGCCTAGTGTTTTGTTTTTTTTTTTTTTGTTTTTGTTTTAATTTCTTTTTTTAAGATTTATTTATTGGACAGAGAGAGATCACAAGCAGGCAGGCAGGCAGAGAGAAAGAGGGGGAAGCAGGCTCCCTGCTGAGCAGAGAGCCAGGGCTCCGTCCCAGGACCCCGAGACCACAACCGGAGCCGAAGGCAGAGGCTTAACCCACTGAGCTACCCTGGCGCCCCTAGCCTTGTGTTTTTGAGGCGTATCCATGTTGTAACATGAGTCAGTACTTCATTCTTCTCTGTGCTGAATAACCTTCTGGTGCGTGGAGAGGCCATGTTTACTTCTCTGTTCAGGAGTTGATGGACATCGGGGTTGTGTCTATTTTTTTTTGGCTCTTTTGAATAATGCTGCTATGAGCATTTGTGTAGAACTTTTTGCGTGGATGTATGTTTTCATTTTCTGGGGTGTCTACTTAGGAGTAGAATTGCTGAGTCACATGGTGACTGTTTAGACTTTTGAGGATCTGCTGGACTCTTTTCCGAGGTGGCTGCACCATTTTACATTTCCAACCATGGTGTGTGAGGGTTCTAATTTCTCTACATCTTTCCCAACCTTGTTATTTTCTGGGTTTTTAAAATTATTATTATTATAGCCATTAATTTCCTTAATGCCTAATGAGTTGAACATCTGTGTTTGCCTATCTTTGGAGAAATGTCAGTTCCTATCCTTTGTCCATTTTTAAATAGGTTGTTTATCTTTTTATTATTGAGTTGTGAAGGTTCTTTATATAGAGGTTTCTAATCAGATATTATTTGCGAATATTTTGTTTTATTTGCGCTTTTTTTTCTTTTCTTTTTATTTATTTGTTTATTTATTTATTTAAAGTAATCTCTACACTCCACATGGGACTCAAACTCAGGATTCTAGAGAGTCACATGCTCTTGCAACTAAGCCAGCCATCTGCCCCTAGTTTCACTTTCTTGATATGAATTACTCTTTACATTTTCGCTTATTTCTAGTACTTCCCCGAAAAAAATCCCACCCGTGGATTTTCAAATTTCTTGCCTTCTCTTTCTCTCTCTCTCTCTTTTTTTTAAAGATTCGTTTATTTGTTTTATAGAAAGTGAACACACACAAATGGAAAGGGTAAGGGGAGAGGGAGAGAGAATCTTGAGCAGATTCTGCACTGAGCACAAAGCCCAATGCTGGACTTGATGTCACGACCCTGAGATCATGACCTGAGTTGAAATCAAGAGTCAGATGCTCAACTGACTGAGCCACCCACGCGCCCCTTGAGTTCCCTTTCTACCCTTTTAGTTACTTAATTAAAACTTTATACTTAGTTAACAGTTATTTATATTAAATTATTCCTGTTGAAATAAAGTGTGGTTTCTGACCCTGATCACATCCTGATACAAATGGTATTCTTTTGTGTTTTTGGGTTTTTTTTTTGACATAATGTTTGTGAGGTTTATCCATGTTGATGCGTGTAGCTGTAGTTCATCTCCATTTCCTTGTACATTCCACTGGTGGGGCTATTACAGTGATGCTGTTGCAAGCCTTCTTGCAGGTGCTTTTCGGTGATCATGTGTGCATGTTTCTGTTAGGTGTGTAGGTTCCTAAGAGCGAAATTGCTGAGTCATGGGGTAGATAAAAGTTCCACTTTAGTAGATAATGCCAGTTTGTTTTCCGAAGCGATTGTACCTGTTTACACTCCTGTCTGTAGTGTGTGAGGACTCTAGGTGCTCCTTATCCTCTCCCACCAGTACTTGGAATTGGGAGTTTTGTTCATTGTGGCCACTTTGGTGGGTGTCAGCTTCATTTATTAAGTCCCTCATCTCGCCACTGTCCTATGATATACCACCTTTGTCATAACAAGAGCCATAAATGGGGTGCCTGGGTGGCTCAGTGGGTTAAAGCCTCTGCCCTCGGCTCAGGTCATGATCCCAGGGTCTTGGGATCAAGCCCCATATTGGGCTCTCTGCTCAGCAGGGAGCCTGCTTCCCTTCCTCTCTCTGCCTGCCTCTCTGCCTGCTTGTGATCTCTGTCTGCCAAATAAATAAATAAAATCTTTAAAAAAAACAAAAAACAAAAAACCAAAAAAAAAAAAAAACAAGAGCCATAAATGTATGGGTCTGTCCCTGGACTCTCTTCTATTTCATGGGTCAGCCTGGCTCTCCACTGTCACACCATCATTATGTTTACTATAGCTTCACGGTAAGTCCTGAATTGTAGCAGTTACATCTTACTTTCCTCTTCTTTTTTTTTTCTTTCCTTTTTTCTTTTTTCTTAAGATTTTATTTATTTATTTGACACAGAGAGAGAGACAGTGAGAGAGGAAACACAAGGAAGGGGAGTGGGAGAGAGAGAAGCAGGTTTCCCGCGCAGCAGAGAGCCTGATATGGGCCTTGATCCCAGGACCCTGGGAATAGAACCTGAGCTGAAGGCAGATGCTTAATGACTGAGCCATCCAGGTGCCCATCCTCCTCTTTTTCATAATATCTGGCAACTCAGGGCCATTTACTCTGATTGATTGATTGATTGATTGAGGGGAGAAAGTGCAAATGACAGCATAGGAGCAGGGGGCGGGAGAAGTGGACTCTCCACTGAGCAGGGAGCTCAATATGGGGCTCGATCCCTGGATCCTGGGATCATGACCTGAGACAAAGGCAGGGGTTTAACCAATTGAGCCACCCAGGTACTCCTTTCTTCTTCTTCTTCTTCTTTTTTCCAGAGAGAGAGTGAGTGGGGTGGGAGGCAGAGAGAGAATTTTAAGCAGGCTCCATACCTGGCATGGAGCCTGACATGGGGCTTGATCTCACAACTCTGAGCTCATAACCTGAGCCGAGATCAAGAGTAGGACATTTAACCAACTGAGCCACCCAGGCACTCCTCCCTATGGTTTTTAAAATTTTTCATGGATTTTTTTTTTTTTTAAGATTTTATTTTAAAGTAATCTCCATAGCCAGCACGGGGCTTGAACTCACAACCCCGAGATTAAGAGTTGCACGCTCTACCAGCTGAGCCAGCCAGGTGCCCCAAGAGATAGTCTTCATGGATTTAAATGCATCAGTCCTTTCCTTTATGGTTTCTGAGTTTTGTGGCAGACTTTGACAGTTCTGGGCATGTTTCACTGTTACCTGTAAATGTTGCCTGTGAGAGAGAAAACAGTAGCTGCTGCTGCTTTTCTGAAAAGCTGCTAGGATCGTAACAAATTAGCTCTCAGATAGAAAATTGCCTTCTTTCTGTCTTCTGAACGTGCCGTATGCCTTCCTGCTCCCAGACTTTGTTGGCGCCGCTTCCTCTGAGCTCTGCTCCCGTTCCTGCACATTACTCCCACCTGCTGGTCCTGCCCTTCCATACACAGAACACTTCCCTCGTCCCATCCTGTGTGTCAAGTCAGGCCTACGCCAGGTTCTGTCCCCCTGCAGCGGGTGTGGATCTCTCCCTTTCCCTGGAGTGAAGGGGCTGTAGGCTTGTGACATTATTGCAGACTGAGGGGTCAGGACGTGAGGAGGCTTGTTTCTAACCTGGTCCTTGCCATCTTACAGAAAGGCTTTTGGTGTGACAGTGGCTCCGCAGAGTGCCATGTGACCTTGATGCAGAACATGTGTAGGGGCACCTGGGTAGCTCAGTGGCTTAAGCCTATGCCTTTGGCTCAGGTCATGATCTCAGGGTCCTGGGATCCAGCCCCCCTGTCGGGCTCTCTGCTCAGCAGGGAGCCTGCTTCCCTCCACCCTCTGCCTGCTGCTCTGCCTCCTTGTGATCTCTGTCAAATTAAGAAATAAAATCTTAAAAAAAGAAAAGGAACGTATGTGGCTAGCGCTCTGGGGGGTCCTCAGAGGACGCCCAGAGTCTGCCGTACTCCCTGGTCCCTCCCTTTGGACTGGCTGCAGTGAGTGGCCCTCCATCTGGGGCAGGGGTTGAGGGCATGGTCAGACTGAGTCTGCCTCAGTATTTGAGCCTGGTCAGGATACGTTTGGGGCTGGCTTCACCTGGAGTGGAGATCAGGGACTCGTGGGGCTCCATCTGGAGGCAAGAGAGGGGGTGTTTCATGGGCTTCTGGCCAGGGCCTGGAGCTGATGTGGGGAGAGGCTTGTGGAAGTTAAACCCTCCTCGTCCAAGACACAGTCCACTTAGTGCTCAGCACTCCCTTGGTTCTGATCCCAGACCTCTGCTTTGTGCTGTGGTTGACTGGCTATGGGTGACTTTAGGGAAGGCGTCAGGATTGCACCGGGCCCAGCAGCTGCTCCCCAACCTTTGCTGGGTTCTGGTGGGATGTTTGTAGCCCAGGTCCGAGCCCTGTGGGGGATCTAGAGGCTGGGATCCAGCCCTCCCTCTGCCCCAGATCCACTGGGTGACTTCAGCTAGTCCCTGCCCCTCTTGTTTCTGTTCATTGAACCAATATTTCTGTTCCTCTTGTGCCTCAGGCACTGTGGTCATTGTCCCCATCTTCGTGTGTAACAGAGATCCCAGCCCTGCCCACCTTGTGTGCAGCGTGAAAGCTGGTCATGTAGTTGAACTGACCCTGCAGGGGCAGAGGGCACAGCCCAGGCCACACATGGTGGCTGCCTGGAGCTGATCTCAGGGAATCCCTTAAACCTGTCGTTCCCACCTTCAGCTGGTCCCACCTTTAGCCAGAGCTTCTGGGAGGCCCCCACCTCCCTGTTCCCAAAGCCTCCCTGTTCTTCCAGGATCACCTGGCTTTCCAGGAGCATTGAGGTGTCCCTGGAGATCCAGGCTCTAATCCTAAAGGCTGGGTGACCTGACCCTGGTCTTCCTGGTGCCACAGAACCACCCCACAGAGATACACTGTGGTGATTCCTGAGGGTCCTCCCCACTTGGGCCTCTCTTTCCCAGGAGGACTGTTTTCTGCAGCACTTATGTCTGCCCCTGTCCCCACTCCTGGTCTGGTCTCAGGGGAGCCTTACCCCAGCTGGGAGTGGGGGAGGGGTCTGGGCAGCCACTAGGGAAAGGAGAGGGCAGGAGGTTCTTTAGGGACTAGGAGCTCCTCTATTTTACCCCAGCAACAGACACACAGACCCAAAGCAGTGCTCAGACTTCTATTGGAGACTCTGTCTCCCCTGGGTCCAATTTCCAGCCTACATGCGTCTTCTGGATTATACTCCTGGTGGAGTGGCTGGGCAGGGCACAGAGGAGGGGTCTGGCATCCTGTCCTGAGAAGGGACCTTGGTGAGCTTTGTGGCAGTAGCAGTGGCTGGGAAAGAGTGGTCATTCCCTGTGTGGGGGTGCACGTGAACTTGGGTCCAACAGGACACAGGGCCTGTCCTGTGGTGAGCAGCCATGAGGCCAAGCTCCTGAGAAGACAGTCCTCTCTTGGGGTGGTGGGAGGTCACGGTGGAACACCTTTCTCACATTGGCTTTGCACCCCTTGCCTGGCACTGTGCACTCTCAGCCTGTTCCTCCAAGGGGAGCTGGGCCCCTAGCCCCTCAGAGGGAGGATCCCCTGAGAAAATCCTGTGGGGTCACGAGCACAGTGAGTGTGGGGAGCAGGAGAGTGGAACAGGGGCCTGGGGCTGGGGGGCTGGGGTGGCCTAATCATCCTTGTCCTTGGCCCCATGCTTGAGGATGCGGGTAAACTCCACGTAGTTGAAGTTGCCTTTCTTATCAATGGGTGCCTCTCGGTACATCTCATCCACTTCTTCATCTGTGAAGCGGTCTCCCATGGTGGTGAGTAGCTCCCGAAGGTGGTCCTCGTGGATAAAACCTGGGGGCGGGGCCAGGGCCCATGAGATAGGGACTCAGGCTGGGACATCCCTCACACCCTCCCCCTGTGGTCCGACAGCAGTCCTTGCAGTGAGTCTCTGGCTAGTTCAACTCTTCAGGGCCCCAGAGGGAGGGGTTCTGCGGTGTTTCAGTGGGGTCCTTGGGCCTGTGAGTGTGCGGGCTGGATATGTCTTACTTTGACCTGAGCCCTAGAGTTCCACTGCCCGAGTTTGCATGCTCATCCCCTTTCTTGGCTGTGTGACCATAGGCAAGTTATTTAACCTCTCTGTGCCTGTTTGATCTGGAAAATAGAGATGAAAATATGCCACCCTGGTAGGGGACCATGAAGGTGGTCAGGAAGATGTTCTGATTGGGCCTGTGGGCACTGAGAAACTTCTGAAATTGGTGCCAGGGTCACTCTGGCCTGTCTCTGGGACAGACCAGCTGTGGGACAGAAGTCCTTTGTGAGGTCTGAGGATGGGGGCTGGTTTTTGCACCTTACTGGCCAGAAGGGCCTGGAATGATTTGGTTTCTGGAGGGGGTCTAAAATGGGGGCATTGTGCTGGGCCAACAGGTAAACGTGGGAAGCCTTGGTGGATATGGGCTGTTGTGGTCTAGCGTCTGGGGGAAGGGAACAAGGACACATCTTAGTTTTTCTAGTTGCAGCGATGGAAATCCCAACAGATGGGGGATTTCTGTTCTGGCTTTTGGGGACAGGGGCCCTGAAGTCCCAGCGCAGCCCCACTTGCATCCTTGGGGACGCCTTGGGTAAAATACTCAGCCCCAGCCCTGTCCAGGCCTCCAGCAGGAGGCTGCTGACCTGAGGCCTCCTCATCGAAGCAGGCGAAGGCATTTCGGATCACGTCCTCAGGGTCTGTGCCGTTCAGCTTCTCCCCAAACATGGTGAGAAACATGGTGAAGTTGATGGGCCCCGGGGCCTCACTCATCATGCCCTCAAGGTACTCGTCGGTGGGGTTCTTCCCTGTGGCAAGTGGGACATTCCTGCTGTTACTACACTGTCCCCTCCCTCCTCCCTGCCCCATCCCTTCCTGGCCTGTGAGAATCCCACAGGCAGGAGACGATAAGCTCTGTAAACTGTAGAGCGTCTGGCCAGCGTTCTGACTGCTCCCTCCCACGGGCTCTCCAGGCTGCTTTGACCAGTTAAGGCCTCTGGTCCTGATATCCATGCCCTCCGGGGTGTGAGGGCTGCCGCGTACTGACTGCCTGCGGCATCTGCGGCCCCGTCTGCCTGTCTGCGTTAACTTTCGCCATGCTGCGAGGTCACTGCAATGCCCCAGTCACATCTGTGTTGCAGGATAGCTGGGAGATTTAAGACACTCGTGCTGCTCTTGCTTGTTAACTGGGGTTGATGTTCCTACCAGAAGGCCACGCCTGACCTGCGGCCCCACCAACAAGAGCTACAAACGGGAATGAAAGTTTTTCTGGATGGAAGCCCAGGGTCCCACGTCAGCCCCCCAACTCAGGGTTGCCCAGTCCTCCCACTGGACTTCCTGGGCGTGTACATGAGGGCCTTGGTCACCATTGCACAGGAAGGGAAATGGGCAGAGTAGGGTGGCCCCACTGTGAGGGGCAGGGCCAGGGACTCCCTCAGGCCTGTCTGGCCTCAGTGCTTGGGGCTTGACGAGCACAGGCTGCTTCCTCTTTTGCCAGAGGCTTCTCTCTCCCAGCCAGTGTCTCATCTGGTTGAAGGGTCTGCCAGAAACTGGGGGTCGGGGTGGTATCTGTGATGAGCACAGGGGAGGGATATGGGGGTAGGCCCACAGACTGGGGGTGGGGTTCCCCATCTGAGCAGGTTCCTGAGCCCTTTCAGCTCTAAGATTCTGATTCTAGGGAAGTGGCCGGAGTCAGAGAGGCTCTAAGGACCTGGTATGAGTGACTTCTAACCGAGGGAGGCACTCTGGCCTCCCCTCCAGCCTCAGTTCTCCATCTGCACAATGGAAGGTCTGTGCAGTTCCAACTTTCTTTAGTCACTCATCCTTTTCTTTAAATGAAGTGGAACCAGGCAGCCCAACCACAAATCTGCCTGAGGCAGTCTGGCTCCGGAGTGAGCCTGTCTGGGTTCAGATCCAGTGCCCAACTGCTCCACGCCTCAGTTTACCTATCTGTTAAATGGAGAAAGTACGGGCATCTGCTTGCCAGGGTAGGTACCACATGTCCCTACATGGAAAGGACTCTATATGCGATGAGCAGCCCACTGCCTGTTCCAGTTGCAACCCTCGCGGGACCCACTTAGACCCCAGCCACCCCATCCCTGCTCACCCAGTGAGGCCAGCATGTCATGCAAGTCTTCCTTGTCGATGAAGCCATCTCGGTTTTGGTCAATCATGTTGAAGGCCTCCTTAAACTCTTGGATCTGGGACTGGTCAAACATCGCGAAGACATTCGATGTGGCCCTCTGTGGCCGCTTCTTGGTGGTTTTGGCCTTGGCCCGCTTACTGGACATCTTGGCTTCAGGTGGGTGGGGCTTCCCTGCAGGAAGTGGGTGTGGGGGGAAGAGCCTAGAGCCCTGGGCCAGGGGATCTTCCTGCCTACTTAAAGCCTGGCTTTCAGTGCCTGGACCTGGCATTCAAGGCCTCCCATAGGCTTGGGGCTCCTGTCACCCAGCTCATCACAAAAGCAGACAGGCGTGGGCTCTGCGATCATAAACAACTTCTCTACCTCTCTGAATGAGTTTCCTCATCTGGGAATGGGGACATGAGGAATGCCCAGCAGCAGGGAATAATTCGTGCCCGAGAAGCCCCTGGAATGGTGCCAGGCACAAAGTAAGCTATTTTTGCTGTGGCTGTTTGGGTAAGACACTTAGGATTGGATTCTGTGCCAACCTGTCCTCGCTTTCTCTCTTTTAATTCTTTATAGCATTTACACTGTCCATCTCTCTCCCTCCAACTGAGAAGGTGGGCTGAAAAGTGGGAGGCTGTGAGGTTTCTGCCAGCTCCCTCTGCCCCCAGCAGCAAGGAGCTGGATCAGTGGCCCTGCATTCCTGACATTCTTGTCATCTCCTCCTCCTGCTCCCTCCTCCCCATCCCTCTGTGTTCCAGGCTCTGGATGTTCTAGAAGGCATATGCTCTGGGCAGTCTCCCCTCCCCCAACCTGCCCACATTTAACTAGCACCGTACTTTAGGTGGGTGATAGACCTGATTTGTTCTCACTCTGCCATGCTTATAGGGGCATGAGGCTCCCCTGGGCTGGGAGACCCAGCTTCTTGTCACCCTTGTCTAGATCTGGCCTCCTAGCTTCCAGCCAGTCTCTCCCAACCTATAGAGACCCAGACCTGAACCACCTGTCATTTCACCTTGAAGCCCTTGAAAGTTCCTGGAACAAGTAGGCCCCTGAGCCTAGCATTCAGGACCCTGTGTGAACCCCTCCGACCTTTTGCTCTGACTGACCATGGTACCCTTCACTGTGTTCCTCTAGCTGCCTGTGATTCTGCCATGCTGGACCTCTGGATATTTCCCAGACAACCCCAGACTTTCCTTCTTGGTCACCCCCACCCCGAACACCCTTCCTTTTCCAGCCTAGTTCTTGAGACACCCCCTTGGGGAGCAGTTCCCACACCCTTGCTCTGACAGTAAGGACTTAGAGGTCTTTCTCTCCCTCCCCTGATTTACCAACAGGCTAATAGATGGTTGTTTAATGAATGGCTGTGAGGGCAACTACAGCCAGGTTATTGCCCCCACTGCACAGATGGGGAAACTGAGGCCCAGCAAGGTGCTCTTTCCCTGAACCTGTTATGGCCTGTGAGGACTCTTCCCCTGAAGACATAGAGCTGTATTCCCTTCAGCTGGGGCAGTTGTGCGTGTGGCTGAGGCCCCAGGACTACTGTCCCCCTTTCTCCTCTGCCCTTGGTTGAGGGCTTCCAGGAAGCCTCTGCCTGTTTTTAGCCCTGAATGTTGCCAGGCCTTTATCCCATGACTCTGTTCCAGTCATTCTCAGACTGTGGTCTTTGAGCTCTTAAACCCTGAGCAGGGATCCTGGCCAGTCCCGACCCTTCCCCAGGGCCACACCTGCCTGTAGGCATGACACACGGGCTGCTGTGTGCCTCTGGCCTGACACACCTGGCCCTGGGTGATTCTCATGTGGCTCGGGGTGGGTAGACAAAAGCCCTTCTCACCTGACCTGGGTCGGTGTGGGATGGTGGCATCAGCAGGGGTTTTGTGCTTTGAGGGCCTCAGTCCTTCCCTGAGCCTGTTGTTCACTGGGAACTTGGACTCATGGCACTGACGGAAGGCAGCCAAGAAGTAGTCCGTGGCCATGAGAGGCTGTGATGGTTATCATCACTATTGCCAACCCCATCCTGTCTGCACAGCTCTGGGGCAGACACAGCCTGGAGAACAGAGGAAGCTGCAGCCGGAAGCAGGAATGGCTAGGACCTCACCCACTGCTGGGATACTGGCTAGGCTCTTCTGTCTTCATGGCCTCCCCCTTCCCCACCCTCTTTGATCCCAAAGCCATATGGTGGCTGAAAGCACTGAACTTCAGGATTTGTCCATCCCAGCAGTCCGGGAAGCGGGGTGAGGGCACTCCCTCCCCCACCTGACTGTGCAGTTTAAGAAGTGATGCCCAAGAAGGGAAGTGGCATGCCCACGAGAGGGATAGAGAGCAACAGCTTGGGCTAGGCTTGGGTCAGTGGGTGGTAATGGCCAGCCCTTGGCACCCCTGATGCCTGAACACAGAAACACACATCCTGAGAGGCTTGTGGTGGGCCTGCTGCAGTTGAGGGCTCTCTGTGACCAGAGGCAGCTTCCAGGCTTGGTCGAGAAAAAGGGGTCAGAGGCAGGCTAGGTCCTTAGCCCTAGAGCCATCCCCTCCTGCTCCTGGAGGTCCTAGACACTAGGGATCAGATATAACTAGTGTTTGGCTGCAACTAGGTGCCACCTCCCCCCTTCTGGTGTTTGAAATCCCCCCATAACAGCAAAGACAAGGCCTGTGTCCCCCCATTATCTCGTCCCTATGGCTGGTAGTGCCCGATGCCTTGCTAGTAAAATCACCTTCTCTGTGGCTGAGTTATCTGACTCATTCCTCAGGGCAGCTGCAGGGCTGGAGAGGGGGGAGTAGAGAGTCCGGGGTCCCCCAGCCCAGGTCCCTGTGCAGCCCCCAGAGCCCTTGGCAGACCCTCTCCACCCAACAGGCTTATTTGGGCGGATGTTGGAGTGCGTAGAACCCCCAAGTGCACGCACACAGCGTCGGGGTGTGTGGAGGGACGGATTTTCTCCCGTCTCCATCCCTCTCTTCTGCCCCAGGAGTTCTGGAGGAGTCTCCAGTAGCCTTACATGGCTCCGTTTCCAGTCTGACACACATGGTTTTACTGGGGCAGGGAACACCGACGACCACATCCCCCCTCCCCTCCTTCTGGACCCCCCAGAGCTCTGGGTTTGGCTCTGAAACTCCATAATAAAGGGGCAGGGCCCGGCAGAGTTACCTCGCCAAAGGACCAGTGGCTCCCGCAGCCTGGAACCGTTTCCCTGCTGCCAGAGTCCCCGTCTGCCCCGCAACTCGCAGCCCCAGCCCTATGAGGGCTGCCCTCGCTGAGCCCCTCGGGCGTCCCTGTCTGTGGGGCCGTCACACCGCCTCGTCTAGCTCCCCCGCGGCCGCGACTCCCACCTGGTGTGGAGAAGGAGCTCTCTCGATGTGCGGAGCCGGTGCGGGGCGGCGGGCTGTCGGTCCGCTCCGGGCTCAGTGGGAGGGGCGGCACGGGCCTTACAAGGCAGAAGAATGCGCGCGGCGGGGCGGGGCGGGCTGTACGCTGGCGCAGCCTTATTTGGCCTTGACCCACTGGCTGGCGGCGGGGGCGTCTTCCCTGAGTAGGCAGGGGAGGTGATGCGGAGCAACTCTGGGACCGCTCGCTCTTGATTGTTAGGGGAGGGGGATTTATCTGGGCTGCCCCTTCCTCCGAGTGAGGCAGGCAGAACACCTAGGGGCATTCTCCAGTTCTCAGGCCCTCCCCCCATCTTTCCCCCAGAGGCCTCCACTGACTGGCCCATTCCCCTGGGAGGGCTTTCTTCCATTAGGCCAAGTATGGCTTTTTTCATCAGTCCAAAAGAAGGCATGTCAGATGGCTCCGCCATCCTCATGTGAAGGGTCATTCAGGTCCCTGCTGGTGTGGGGGCTCACGTGGGGCTTCGGTAGGAGGACTATGCTAGGGACAGCCCACCTTGGCCAGATCACTGTCCTTTCCTGCTGGTGTCAGTTTCCCATAAAATGGGAGGGTGATGGTGAAGATTCAGGAAAAAAGAGTGGCCAGAAAGAGCCAAGTAGCACCCTGGGGGCCAGTGAGAGGGGCAGGGGCTGGGGGAGCCTGGGGCCTCCTCAGGGTGGCAGCACCCCTTACCCACTCTTGTTGGCATTAGTCAGAAGAGGGAGTCAGAGAGGACAGACCCCCTCCCCCCACTCCCCCATTCTGCATCAGGTCCTGTCCATCACTTTGACCCTTGAAGGAACACCCTACCCACCTGGACTCCAGGCAGGCTTCCCTGTCCCTCCCCCACCCCCAGCCCACTGTGGAGCAGTGCAGACCTTCCAACACCCAGTTACTTACTCTTGTCAATACGAACTGACATCTTAGGTGCGGGGCACTGTGTTGGGCGCTGGGGAAACAGCATTGCACTAAAGTAGTCACCCCGGGGAAGCAGTTTTTGTGAGGGAACTGTGATGAAGGAGTAGCTCCATGGCTTGGAGAGAGAAATGAGTTCCTTGAAGGAGAATAAAGCAGAGTTACTAAAGAGAGAGAGGAGGGTGCCTCCTGTGACATTGGGACAACCAGAAGTCATGCCCAGGGAGTGTTTGAGGCAGGTAGGGAGAGTTTGCCAACTCCTGGTCTAGGAGCAGCCAGAGGGGAGTGTGACTGGGGAGAAGGTTGGGAGATGAGCTCTAAGAAGCAGTGGGGACGTAGCCCGGGGCGCCTTGTAGGCCACCATGAGACATCAGAGTTCTGAGCAGAAGGATGGCATGGTGTGGCTTATGTATTAACTGAATCCCTCTGGGTGAGACCAGAGAGGAGCTTTCCAGCAAGTGTTCAGACTAGTGTGATAGCAGGGGGGCGGGCGAGAAGGGGGTGGGGTTCTGGAAATATTCTGAAGTTGCATCCAATAGGATTTGCACATGGATTGGAATGTGTGTGAAAGAACAGAGTTGAGGTTGACTCCAAGGGTTTTGGTGTGAGTGGTGGGAGAGGGAGAGCTGCCACTTTCTAACATGGGTCTACTATGGAAGGAGTAGGTTTGAAGTGAGATCAGAGCTCTGTTTTGGACCTGTTAATTTTTTTTTTAAAAACAGTTAACTTTGAAATAATTTCAGACTTTGTATGGTACCTATGCCTTTATTCTAAGAGTTCATCCATACTCTCCAATTGTTAACATTTGGCTTTATTATATCCTCTTCTGTGTGTTTATGTGTATGTGTGGATATCTTGCCCCTGCCAACATCATTTGAGAGTAACTTGCATTCTTTATTACCTTTTTACCTGGAAATACTTCAGTAAGTATCTCCTGAAAAGGAGATTCTTTTCCAAATCCATAGTGCATTTGTCAAAATCAGAAACATTTTAACATTGATTTAATACTGTTACCTAATTTACAATCTATATTCAAATTTTGTCAGTGATCCCAATAATGTCCTTTACAGGAATTTTTTTCTGGTCCACCAGTCAATCTAAAGTTATCATGTTTCTTTAATTTGTGTGTGTGTGTGTGGAGGGGGTGTAAAAAAAAAAAGCAACAACAAAACAAAAAAATTACCATTTAAGCATTTGAAATCTGTAGTTGGGGGGGCAGTAAGCACATTTCCATTGTTGTGCAGCCATCACCACAACCCAGGCGGCCTTCAATTGATTTTTGTGTATTGATCTTACTTCCAGGAACATTACTGAACTCATTTATTAACTAATAGTTTATTTATGTATATTTTAAGATTTTCTATATGAAAGATCATGTTATCTGCCAATAGAGATAGTTTAACTTCTTTCTTCTCAATCTGGGTTTCTTTTTTTAAAAAAAGATTTTATTTATTTATTTGACAGATCACAAGTAGGCAGAGAGGCAGGCAGAGAGCGAGGAGAGAGGAGGAAGCAGGCTCCCTGCTTAGCAGAGAGCCTGATGCGGGGCTCGATCCTAGGACCCTGGGATCATGACCTGAGCTGAAGGCAGAGGCTTTAACCCACTGAACCACCTGGGCACCCCTCAATCTGGGTTTCATTCATTCATTCATTCTGTTGCCTGGGCAACATTGCCCTCCAGTACATCAAATAGAAGTAGTAAAAGCGGGGGCAACCTGGGTGGCTCAGTCAGTTGAATGTCTGAATCTTGATTTTGACTCAGGTCATGATCTCAGGGTTCTGGGATGGAGCCTCTTGTAGAGCCCCATGATGGTCCATGTTTAACGGGGAGTCTGCTTTGAGAGCCTCTCCCTCCTTCTCCGCCTGCGCTGCCTCCCCTCTCTCCGCCTCTCCCTCCCACCCCCCTCCCGCATTTGCTTGCTGTCTTACGCATTCCCTGTAATAAATAAATAAATAAATCTTAAAAAAAAAAAAAGTAGTAGTAAAAGCAGACACCCTTGTCTTGCTCCTGAACGTATGGCGAAAGCTCAGTCATTCAACCTTAAATATGATAGTAGCTGTGGGTTTTTCTTGGATGCCCTTTATCAGCTTAAAGAAGATCTATTCCTGGTTAAGTGTTTTTATTATGAAAGGATGTTGGGTTTTATCAAACACTTTTTTTTTTTTTTTTTTTTTTTTTTTTTTTTAAAAAGACACATTTATTCAGCGTCATGATCAGACTATTACATTTAGCAATCAACAGCATGGGTGCAAAAAAAAAATCTACATTAAAACCCTTTGTTGGAATGCTTTACACTTTCCACAGAACAGAAACTAAAATAACCTGTTATACAATTAGTCACAAATACAGTCCTCGAGTTTTTTTTGCCCATACACATGAGTATTGTCTAAAACATGTCTTCTTTGTAGCAGCTAGGCCCTGCCACCACTGTGCTTGGCTGAGTTCACAAATCTGTTGTAACCTGTAGCTTCCCTGTCACTTCTCTGGCTCTCCTCTCCTGCTAAGCTTTGTTTCCTGGCAGTAATTAAAACCTTCTGCCACTGCCGTAGCTGCTGCTGCTGCTGGAACCACCATAGCCACCTTGGTTTCGTGGTTTGGCGAAGTACTGGCCTCCACCACCATAAGGGCCAGAGCTTCTGCCTCCAAAATTGCCTCCTTTCATGGGTCCAAAATTTGAGGATTGATTGTTGTAATTGCCAAAATCATTATAGCTTCCGCCACCTCCAAAGTTGCTTCCATCATTACCAAATCCGTTATAGCCATCCCCACTGCCACCATATCCACCACCACCTCGACTGCCACCAAAGCCACCTCGACCACTGAAGTTTCCTCCGCGACCAAAGTTGTCATTCCCACCAAAACCACCTCCACGACCACCACCAAAGTTTCCAGAACCACTTCGACCTCTTTGGCTGGATGAAGCACTAGCCATCTCTTGCTTAGAGAGCGCTTTCCTTACTTCACAGTTGTGGCCATTCACAGTATGGTATTTTTGAATGACAATCTTGTCTACAGAATCATGGTCATCAAATGTTACAAAAGCAAAACCCCTCTTTTTGCCACTGCCTCGGTCAGTCATGATCTCAATCACTTCGATTTTCCCATACTGTTCGAAATAATCTCTTAGATGATGTTCTTCAGTGTCTTCTTTAATGCCACCAACAAAAATCTTTTTCACAGTTAAGTGGGCACCAGGTCTTTGAGAATCTTCTCTTGAGACAGCCCTCTTTGGTTCCACAACTCTTCCATCCACCTTGTGTGGCCTTGCATTCATGGCTGCATCCACCTCCTCCACAGTGGCATATGTGACAAACCCAAAGCCTCTGGAGCGCTTGGTGTTTGGGTCTCTCATTACCACACAGTCCGTAAGTGTTCCCCATTGCTCAAAATGGCTCCTCAGACTCTCATCGGTTGTTTCAAAGCTCAGACCTCCGATGAAGAGCTTCCGCAGCTGTTCAGGCTCTTTAGGAGACTCTGACTTAGACATGACGGCGGTGGGAGGGGAGACTTTAACGATGCTTACTCGGCGGCGTCCACGGGCAGAAAGGTTATCAAACACTTTTTATCCATCTATTGAGATGTCTTTAATCTCTCTCTTTTTTTTTTTAAGATTTTTTTTTATTTATTCGAGAGAAGGAGAGACAGAACACAGCAGGGGGTCAGAGGGAGGGGAAGAAGCAGACTCCATGCTGAGCCGGAAGCAGAAAGTGGGGCTCCCACCACCTGGAGATCATAACCTGAGCCAAAGGCAGACACTCAACCATCTGAGCCACCCAGGCACCCCTCTTTAATCTCTCTTAACATGGAACTGTTAATTAGCTTTTGTTTTTCAAGACATTGACATTTTTGGAGAGTCCAGGCCAGTTACATGGTCCTTCCTCATGATTAGCTTCAAGTTATGGATTTTTTAAAAAATTATTTATTTGAGAGAGAGAGAGTGCATGGACAGGTGGACGCATGAGCAGGGGGAGGGGCAGAGGGAGAGAGAGAGAGAGAGAGAGAGAGAGGATTGGCTGTCCAGCAGACTCCCTGCTGAGTGCAGAGCCCAACTCCAGGCTGGATCTCATAACCCTGAGATCATGACCTGAGCCAAAATCAAGAGTCTGATGCTCAACCAACTAAGCCACTCAGGCTCCCCTCAGGTGGTAGATTTTTGACAGGAATATCACAGAAATGATGTACCTTTCTCAGTGTGTCTCAACAGAAGACCTAGGACGTTATTTTTTTCCCTCACCATCAATAATAACTTCACCATCTTTTTAAGGTTGTATCTGCTGGGTTATCCATCAGGAAGTTATAATTTTCCCCTTTTTTAATCCGTATATCATGAGTAAGTAGTTTGTGGGGTGCTCCTTTGAGACCAAACATTCTGCTCCTCAGCAAACTTTCACCGACTTGTGACACCCACTGGTAATTTAGTTGTTGCTGGGACGGTTGCTTCGTGGTGACTTTCTGGCCCTTCTCACTTCCTTTTACTTCTGCTGGTTGGTGGACATGTTCATTTTGAGAGGTAGAGATGTGAGTGGGAAGTGTGGAGTTCAAGGAAATTGGGGTTGCAGAGTCAGATGTGGGAGTCATCTGTCAGTCTATGTAAGGTTGGAGCCATAGCATTTGAGGCACCCCAAAGGCCCATGTTTCCTGTTGGTCACAGGGCGTCACCAGGTTTGGGCTCTCTGCACACGTGCTAGAGATTAAACCCTGATGCTGGCTGGTCATTAGGGGACCATGGCCACCCCTGGATGCTGGAACTGGGGGCCCCTGTCTCATGGGAAGGTGGCTTCTGTAGGAGGAAAGGTCCCTGTTCCATTTAGAGCCTTTACTACTTAACGTGGTATTTGAGGCCCTTCCTGTGCAGCAGCAGTCTCACATTTCAGACTCTGCTTGCCTTTCTCGGCCTCAGCTTGGAGAACCCCTGTTCACCTTTCAGAGCCCAGCTCCAATATTGTCTTCTCTGTGAAGTCCCACCCCTCCTTCCCTCAGCAAGTTCACTCATTTAGGAAATAATACTTCCTTTTTTCCCCTAAACCTTTTGTTTTTATGTCATCTCTATACCTAATGTGGGGCTCGAACTTACCACCCCAAGATCAAGAGTCGCATGCTCCACAGGCTGAGCCAGCTGGGAACTAATAGTCTTGAAGCTCTCGTCTGTGCTAGGCACTGAGGCTGGTTGAAAAACTTACTTCCTATTCTCTGGGAGCCCACCATCTCCTTGTAGAGACAGATACTCACACAGAGCTGCACGGATAGGAGTATCACCACATCAGCGACCGCCAACAAAGACAGACAAGCCAAGTGGCTCTCGTGCTCCAAGTCCAGAGCAGGGGTTTTTGCCCCAGCCTGGCCTGGCCCGGCCCAGGGACTTTGGGAGCTAACCTGAGGGCTGAGGAAGGGTAACGTTACCTGCATTGGTGGGGAGCTATGCTCCCTGTGCCAGGCCTGAGGTGAAGCTAGGGTGGGATCCCATGGGAAGTGTAGTGGGAGAGCTGGGCAGGGCCTCTTGAGCCCAGGGGGGTAGGCTGGGTTTTCTTCTGCTGGCACCAGGCGGGCTGCAAAGGCTTCTGCACAGAGGGTGACTTCTGGAGCTAATGGAGTCAGGACTTCATAAACACCCTCTGGCTGCTGTGGGAGGTGCAGTGAGGCCCACATGGATTTTTCAGGTCAGCCAGATTCCAAAGCGCAGGGGACACAACTTCATTCTGTGTTTCTCTCAGAAACTCCACTCCCCCGAGGGCGCCTCAGTGGCTCAGGCCATTTATTCAGTGTCTGCCTTTGACTCAGGCTCCTTGCTCAGTGGGGAGCTGGCTTCTCCCTCTGCCTTTCACCCTGCTTGTTCTCTCCCACTCACTGCCTCTTCTCAAATAAATAAAATCTTTAAAAAAAGAAAGAAAGAAACTCCATTCCAGTGATGGTGGTGGGAACAACTTCTCCAATGGGCTGGAGGTCCACAGCAGCACTTTTACCTGTGCTGGCATCTACATGTTGCTGGCTGGCAGGCCACCTGGCAATGGCTTTGTCCTGCAGTCCTGGCCAGAAGGCCTCTGAACCCAGTGCTGCTCCTGGCTGCAGCCTGGCCTCCTCTCTCAGCTTAGGCCATGGGGTGGGGGAGATGCCAGGCTTGAGAACAACTAGGGACGCTGGGGCTCCTGCCCTAGGATGTGCCGCCCTGAGGGTGGTTCTCAGGGACCCAGGCTCAGTGCACAGGCTCAGGTTCCCTTTGCCTCTCCCCCAGCACCCCGCAGCCTGCAGTCTCTCCCTCCTGACTCCTTTCTGTCCCTTCAGAACCCAGCTTTGGAAATGCAGCTTCTCTGGGAAGCTGCTGTTGGTCTTTTCCTAAATAGTCAAATGCCTTCTTGATAGAAGTACAGAGAATGAGATATTATCTTAGTCATGTCCTGGCTCATACTGTTTTATACAAATCTAGTCATGAGAATACATACTTCTTGACCGTGCAACACTCTGCAAAATCCTTGGATACTTTTTTTAAAAAGATTTTATTTATTTATTTGTGAGAGACCGTGACAGAGATAGCGAGAGAGAGGACAAGCAAGGAGGAGACGGAGAAGCAGGCTCCCACTCAGCAGAGAGCCCCATGTGGGACCTGATCCCAGGACCTTGGGATCATGACCTGAGCCGAAGGCAGGCGCTTACCTGACCAAGCCATCCAGGTGACCCAAGATGCATGGATACTTAAAAGATGTCATGTCCCGAATGTCAGGTCTGGTTCAGTGAGACTACGAGACATCATAACTAAGAGCAGTGAGCGACCCTTGGGTGGATCCCGGGCGAATACAAAGGAAGAGCCAGAGAGGACATTATTGGGGACTTTGGAGTGTGGCTGTGCTTTCGTATTCATGTCTGGGCCTTGGCACTCTTCTGGGTAATGGGGTTGGGGGGGTGCTCATGGACCACTCCTTTTTTACGTTAGAGGGTGACAGTGGTATTGTGGTCATGCAGGAATGTCCTTATTCTCAGGCGGTGCCTGGTGTGTTTGGGGTGGAGTATGGTGTATGCAGCTAGCTCTCAGATGACTCGGGGAGAAGTGGGGCGTGTTTGGATAGGCCTGCAAGGGATGGTGCAAATATGGTCGTTGTTGACAGTTGCTGATTTTGGGTGAAGGACATGGTGTTCATTATCCTGTTCTTTCTTCACTGTGGCAGCAGCAGGGCTGGGATTGGAGGCCCCGATGCTGCATGTCACATGCTTCCTGCTCCCCGTGCTCCGCTGTAGGGAGTTTAGGATCCTTGCTGGAGACCCTGATCCAACTGCCAGGGCCACTCCCCTGCTGTGGCAGGAATACTCAGGCCCTGAGGGGTAGGCGTCCCCCCTTTTCCCCTGAGGCCTGTCAGGAATAGAGCTGGGCTGCTAGCTAGCTCGTGGCCCCCTCCAGCATTCACTCACCGCTCTGAGTGTCCGGCTCAGTGCCCAAGGCCACCTGCAACCTCTTCACTTACTCTTCTAGTCACCACTTCCCCTCAGGGCAGGGATAGGTCCAGGGGGTGCTCTGCTGCCCCGCTGTGCGCACCACTAACAGGATCCAGAGAGGAGGGCAGGAGGCTCTGAGCACAGGGGTCTGGCCTGAGGGAGGAGCGGAGCTCAGGAGGGACCAGGTGGAGCTGGGAGGCAGTTCTGTGCATCCCCTGAGCCCAAGGTCACTGCGTCTTAGCTGGGTGGTGGGACGAGGATGGAAACCAGGCATCTGCAGCCCAGCTTGGCCTGAAACTTGCTGAAAACCATGTTTGTATCACGGGGCATTACACTTGAACATCCTTCTGCCTGGAACGCACTCTCCCCAGACCTGCCATCCCCCAGAGCAGGTTGATACCCTTGGTGCCTCTGGACTGGAGCAGAGTGCTGCACCCCAGGCTGTGTGTGGGGCTGCTCTGTCGCTTCCTGCAGCCTCCTGGTGCTGCATCTTCTCTTCTGCTGCCTGCGGTAGACTTAAACTCACGTAGGCCTCATTCAGTGTCTTTCTCCTTCACCAGAGTGTGGTTCTGTGACCACCTGCCAGGCGCGGGGACGTTGGAGCAGGTGCTCGGGAGGTGTGTTGAGTGCACACAGCTATCAGGGGGAGGCCGCTGCTGAGGGGACAGAGAGAGTACTGGTCCTCGGTCTGCGGGGTGGGCCAGGGCAGCCCAGCTTGGCTTCCGTGGAGCAATGATGGGTTAAGTGCCTGTTTCTCACAGGAGGCAGGTTAAGGGGGATGTTACTCATTTGTAAGGTCAGGGAACCAAAGGCAGCTTTCTCGCCCAGGGTTGTGAGCCAGGTTGTGCCAGAGCTGGAATGACGGTTTACAAATAAGTCAGCCTGTCTCCAAAGAGCTGCTGTGTGGCAAGGGGTCTGGCTCAGTCTCCCGGGCTGTCCCCTCCACCCATCTCACCCCAGCCTGGCCCGGCCCGCTGTAAGAACACCATGAGCCCTTGGTACACGTTACCTCATTTATTCTCACAACATGCCTGTGAGGTAGGGAGGGGCAGGGACTGTCCCCATTTTACAGAGGAGGAAGTTGAGGCACACAGAGGTCAAGTGACTTGCCCAAGGTCACAGACGGCGGCCAGGCTGGAATGGGGCCCCAGAGCAGGCCCTCTGTTCACCCGGGGCCCCTGCAGCGAGTGCCGGACATGAGGACATCTCCAATGCCATCTTCATCTCCATGGTAGAGAGAGCAGCCCTCGTGTGCTGGGCCTCCCCCTATCCCCTCCTGCCCCCAACCTTGTAGGCCTGGGCCACTGCAGCTCAGGGCTGACGCCACCCTGGGAGTGGGGCTGGGCTGGGTTGGGGGTGGTGCAGGGTGGGAGAGAGAAGGATGATTGGGGTAAAAAAAAAAAAAAAGAATAGAAAATTCAGAGGCAGGGCAGATGGGCCCACGGCAGGGGGCAGGTGGGAGACCAAAAAAAAGGCCGCTTACACACAAGGTATATATTTTTACACACACTTGTACACACACCTAGATATAGTACATGTAAAAATATATGCTATTCACACACCCGCCTCCTGCCAGGTGCCCCGAGAGCCAGCGGCGGCGCTGGGGGGCATGGGTGAGCAGATGGGCGTTTGTTAAATATACACTCTAAGGTCTATGTGCATATGTACACATACATACAGACACAGCCGCCTGCCCCTCAGGTGCTGTACACAGGCTCGGCCAGGGACAGGCGACCCCTGGAAAATGGGGTCCCTCTCTTGAGTGTCCCCTGCAAGTCACTCTGAGTCAGACATTTTACTGAAGGAAGAGGGGGCTGGAGAGAAGAAAGAGGCGGGAGTCTGGAGTATGGTAACGGTGGCTTTTATCTCATTGTCCCCCACCAAAGCCCTGAACCCTCCTCCCCTTCTCGGAGAACCCCCCGTCCCCTGTGCCTGGGGCTGCTGCTGCAGGGCCAGCGCCTGTGTGTGCGCATGAGCAAGTGGGAGCGCTGGGGCAGGGGCGCGGGTCTGGCTCTCCAGGCTGGCAGCTGCACGCAGGGCCCAGAGTTGGCAAGCCGGCCGCCACGATGGTGGCCCCAGGGTGAGCTCTGAAGGGAGAGGAGATGAACAGAAGAATGAAAACTGCAAGGTCAGAGCAGGGTAGCGGGAAGAGGAGGAAGGACATGGCAGGTACCCAAGGCTGTCCTCGGACTGTCCTCGTCTTGTAAACAAGCTAGTGCGAGTTCTCGTGAGATAGAACAAGTAAAAAGACCGCAGTCTGGAGGCTGGGCCAGGAGGTGCCGAGGTCCGTCTACCTAGCCCACCGTGGCCAACCAGAGGGGAAAAAAAAGTTGAGAGTTTTGTGTTTCTGTTGACTTTTTTTTGTATGAAGTCTTCATTAACCTAAAGCTGGGAGGGACCCAAAAAAGCCAAATTGTGAGCCCTTGTATGCGTCAATTGAAAGTTGGCTCAGGGTCTCTGGACAGAATAACCATCTTAAAGGTTGAGAAAATGGTGTTCCGTTCACATTTAGTTTGTGTGTTTGTTTTTTTAATGACTCAAAATTGTTTGCTTCCCACTTCCTGGTCTCAGAGTCGGGTCTGGGCCTCAGGGACATAAATCTCGATGCTGTCCGCACTCTCTGTGGCTGAATTCTGCCGCACAGAAGCTGCCCGCTTGGCCGCCAGGAGTCTCTTGCGGGCCTCCTGACGCTGCTTGTCCCCGGCGTCGGAGGCCTTGTCGCGGCTCACTGCCGGCTTCGATTTAGCTGGCTTCTTTGGGACCGGAGGGGGTGGTTTCTTCTCTTCCTTTAGTGAGACAGTGAGGAGGGAAGAAAAATAAAGGTGCACCTTTTGTGGGGCGTTACCTCCCACTTGATGCTGGCAGCTGGAGCCTCCGCCCCAGCCTCCCCACATCAGGCACAAGCAACACACACGTGGAATCAGAAAGCCACAAGAAGCGATGATAGTGGGAATAGCACAAGGCATAGGAGCAAGATGCAAGCTTAGGATTCTAGAATGTTCTAGCAGGAAGGGATGGACACAGCACCTGTCCCCACCCCTGCTCTGAACCATGGGGAGCCTGAGTCACAAGGCCTGAGCTGGGATTTAAATTCAGGACCTCAGACTTCCAGGCCACATTTCACAGGCTTTTTTAGGGGGTCAGAACTCACAGGGGCCATGGTTCAGTACCCAATAACCACAGGGGGTCCCTGGGTGCCATGGTTTTACAGAAGGAAGCCGAACCTCATGGGAGAGGCTGGCCCCAGGAGGACTGATCTTCTGTCTCCAGAGTTCTGACAGCCATGTCTCTACCTGTGCTCAGGACTGTGGGCATCTGTCTCCTAGGAGCCCCCTTTCTGAACATGCAGGGTGGGATGGCATGCTTCAGGGGGCAGCCTCGACTACACAGAGCGAGCAGCATGCTGGACAAGAGCCAAGCATGGACCCTGCGCACTGATGGACGTGAGCCCCCAGCTCAAAGACGACACACGGAGAAGGGAGCCAAGCAGCACTGACCGATGTGGGCAGCGTTATTGCCGACCAGGAATTTGTCCCTGGACTTCCCCTCCGCACTGCTCCATGCTCACCTTCCTCTTCTCGGGGGTTTCCACCAGCTGCCAGCTGTTGGCCTTGAGGTGGTAGAGTTCATCAAACTTCATGCTGATGTCCTCGATGGACAGCTGTAGCAGGTCCCAGAACCCTGCCAGGTCCTGGGCTGTCGGACGTGGGTTGGCTTCAGGGTTCTGCAGAGGGAGATGGGGATCAGTGGGGCAAGCAAGGCAGACACTTGTTCTGCACCCCACACCAAGTATGGTCTCGTGACCCTGCCAGCTCTGGTTAGGGTCCCTGGAGGCCTCATCTTGCTTCCCCCCAGTTCCCAACATCAGGATCTGTAGGAGGGAATGAAGCAAGTTCGTGGTCACTGCCAACCCTGTGATGGTGCAGATCTTTGGGAGAAAGAGAGCAGGACCTGTACATACATGGGACTGAGGCCTTCACCACCACTGTAGGACTACAGGGAGGGAGGCCCTCATGCGCCTAATGTATGTCAGGCTGAGAGCTCTTCTCATTGTACAGAAGCTCCTGGCTGTGGTCTCACAGTGAGGCAGGAAGAAGCCAGGAGCACAGCCAGATGGGTGTATTTACAGAACCCACAGGGTTTCTGTCCCCCTAGTCTGTTCTCCAACAACACACTGCTCATGATAACTGCCCCAGCCAATGCTACATCTCTGCAGGTCCTGGAGATAAACACTCGCCCTTATCCTCCGGCCCTAGGAGCATGCTGTCCGTGGCCTTGAGGAGTGAGGTGAGGCCTCCACAGGAAAAGCCACCCTCCTGATAGGGAAGGCCAGGGGGTGATAGCTCTCCAGCCCTCACCCAACG
Source organism: Lontra canadensis (assembly GCF_010015895.1). Taxonomy (NCBI): domain Eukaryota; kingdom Metazoa; phylum Chordata; class Mammalia; order Carnivora; family Mustelidae; genus Lontra; species Lontra canadensis. The sequence continues at coordinate 2,040,409 of NW_022631163.1, forward strand.
TCTTAGAGCATGTTTAATACAAATGAGTTAGTGCTGATTTTTAAGTTTCATGTGGCTCCTTTCACATAGGCTTTGCTTTTCTATTTGAAGAGGCGTTAGAAATCTGGAAGGCTCTTTTCCTTGTGCGAGGCATGGACATGTCACCAGCACCTTCTCTGTGTTAGGGAGGAGGGCACAGAGGCTTAGAGGGGCTACTCTGGCAGGAAGGCAAAGTCTGGAAGGCCCACGGTGGAGGAGGAAGAGTCACACTCACCAGGTTTTGCTCACAGAGGCCCCGGAACTGCTGGAATTTCTGGGACATCAGTAGCTGGGCACTGCCCACAGCACTGAGGACTTTTCCTAAGACTGAGAAAGAGAAGGTGGAGAGAGCACAGGGTTTGTTGGGGTAGAAGGCAGGATCAGGGCTTTTATCCCCTTGACCCCACTCAGGTTACCAATCATCATTTGGTGAATGGCATCTGGTCTTCATTTTACACCCACTTTAATCTGCTCTTGTAAGAAATACAAACACGACAGATAAAGTGAGTCCCATGTCTTAGTTCCTACATATATTTTATGGCAATAGATTTGAAAATTGAGTTTAAATGGAAAAAATTTCCAGGGAAACCTAAATTATCTTAGAATCAGAAAGAAACAGAAAATCTTATTAGACCAAAGCTGTTTAAAAAAAAAAAAATTGAAGAGGTTAAAAATCTTCCCAGAAAAAGGAGCCAAGCTAAACTATGTAGTTTTACAGGTGATGTTTGATAAAACCTCTACAGAACAGAAAATCCCAGTATCATACATTGAGATTGTTCCAGAGAGTCCATAAACATAGGAAATGACACTGCTCATTTCAGGAGCCCTGAGAATAGATAGGACATGCCAAGTATAGACCACTTTCATTCTGAACATAAATGTGAAAGTCTCATCAAATATAAGCAAATAGAATCCAACAGGAGAGTTAGCCATGAAGGTCTCAGCCCAGGAATATAAGGCTGATCTTTCACTAATTGTGGTATAAAGACAGTAGGATTTCTCAGCTGCCGTAGAATCACCAAAGGAAAACAGTAAAGAGGAAATAGACAGCTCTCCTGTGACCAAACTCGTCAGCACTGGGTGTGAAGTGGGCTGCCTGTCTGGATTGAGATGTCAGTTTTGAGTTTTCCAAAGCAGCATGCCTTGAGGGGAAAAGCCAGTCATTTCTTACTTGAAATGAAAAGGGGATGTGGACTGCAGCAAGAGCTTTCCTGTGCCTGGTTCAGCACCAGGGGGTGGGGAGCTTTGCACTGTAAGGTGGGAGAAGACGAGGCTGAACACGACCCCCATCCCTGTGCTTTAGGAACTCCTACCCACCTGGGACGCAGGCCTGGCCCCTCTCTCACACTGATCTACTTTATAAGAGCTCATCAAGGAAAAATTTTGCCTTATTTAGAAAGTAATTAAAAAGGAGCTAAACAGATTACAGGCACAGCAAATGGCACACGAACATTCACCAGATAGTTCTTGCTAGAAAATGGTGAAAAGCCATGAATATATCAAGCGGCTGTTCAAGGCTGGGATTGAGGTGCTCTGAGAAGAAAATGAGACAGCGGAGCTCAGAGCTAGCGTGAGAGAAAAACCAGGCCATCGAAGAAACCAGGGCCACTGTGAACAGCACAAAGAATAAAACCCGCTATGGGGCCCCAGGAGTAGGAGAAGAGGAGCAAAAAGGCTCCTGGTGCGAAATGCTTCAACTGCTTGGTAACAAAATGAGATCTTTTTTTTTTAAGATTTTATTTATTTGACAGAGATCACAAGTAGGCAGAGACAGAGGGGGAAGTAGGCTCCCCGTTGAGCAGAGAGCCCAATGCGGGGCTCGATCCCAGGACCCTGAGATCATGACCTGAGGTGAAGGCAGAGGCTTTAACCTACTGAGCCACCCAGGCGCCCCCCAAGGTGTCTTTTTAAATAGTTAAATTTCCAGGAATAAAATGAGCCACTCCTCACCCCCTTCTTAAGACAGGTAGTGGAGACACTTGGTCTAGAGTGAAGTAGGAATAAAAGGAAAGATGTCTTCTGAGAATTCCCAAGCATGAGACTGCACTTGGGCACCTAATTTCTTAAGAAATAAAAGCAGTTGGGCGCCTGGGTGGCTCAATTGGTTGAGCGACTGCCTTCGGCTCAGGTCATGATCCCGGACTTCCAGGATTGAGTCCCACATCGGGCTCCCAGCTCTTTGGGGAGTCTGCTTCTCCCTCTGATCTTCTCCTCTCTCATGCTCTCTCTCACTCATTCTCTCTCAAATAAATAAATAAAATTAAAAAAAAAAAAAAGGCAGCATCTTAAAAAAAAAGCAGCAACTAAATATGAAAGAAACTATCAAAAAAGAAAGGGGCTGAGAGACACTGAAGAGAGTGGGCCTCTGTGTACATGGGTCAGCTCTATAAGAAGAGAGCAGACATGATTTAGAACTTTCCAGAAATGGCTGACACCTGGTACTCAGAAGCCAAATGAATCCCAAGCAAATTCACATTGCCGGTAAAATAGAAGACACAGAGATGCTCCTAGAAAGCAGCCAAAGGGCAAGGAAAGATTAAAAGCAATCTTTCTGCTAAAGAAATGAATTCAACAGAAAATTTCTCAACTACAACAATGGAAAAGTGTGGGGTGAGTTCCTTTGGGTGTAGTATTCTGTCATTCCAGAATGAGTGTGGATGGGGAAAGAGTCTCTTTAGCAGAGTGCTGGAAAAACTATCCACAAGCAAAAGAATGAAGTTGGACCCTTAAGAATGAATCTAAGTGCTAAAACTATAAAACTCTTAGATAAAAACAGCAAATCTTCATGACCTTGAACTGGGCAGTAGTTTAAGACTCCAGAAATACAGGCAACAAAAGATAAATTTGGCTTTAGTAAAATGGAAAATTTTTATGCATCGAAGAATACTATGAAGAAAGTGGAATGACAACCCACCAAATGGGAAAATTGCTTGCAAATTACATATCTAATAAAGGGTTAACATCCAGACAATAAAGAACTCGTATAATCCCACAACAAAAATAATCCAATTAAAAAAGGAGCATGGAGCCAAACAGACATTTCCATATACACCAATGTTCAATAAGCGTATCTTCAACATCACTAGCCATCTGGGAGCTGCAAATCAAAACCACAAGATACCACTTCACACCCATTAGGATGCCTGTTAATGAAATAAAACCACCAAAACCCAAAACCCAAAGTTTGCAAAGATGTGGGGAAACTAGAACCCTTGTGTCTCACTGGTGGGAATGTAAAATGGCACGGCTGCTGTGGTCTGGCAGTTCACCTCAAAGAAAGTTAAACATCCATCCAGTTACCATATAACTAAACAATTCCACTCCTAGGTATATACCCCCAAAGAAATGAAAGCAGAGAGTAAACAGATTACCTGTATGCCAATATTCATAGTGGCATTATCCACAGTACTCAAAGGTGGAAGCCACCCAAGTCCTCAGCAATAGATGAATGGAGGGATGTCCGGGTGACTCAAGTGATTGAGCGTCTGCTTTTGGCTTGGGTCATGATCCCAGAGTCCCAGGGTCGACCCTTTCTGCTCAGCAGGGAGTCTGCTTCTCCCTCCCCACTCTTGTGCTCTCTCAAATAAATCAATAAAATGGTATATACATACAATGGAGTATTATTTAGCCATAAAAGAGGAATAAAGTTTTCATGTATAAACTCTTCATGTTTAAAAACACAAAAATAGGGGTGCCTGGCTGGCTCAGTTGGTGGAATGTGCGACTTGATCTCAAAATTGTGATTTTGAGCTCCATGCTGAGTGTAGGGTTTACTTAAAAAACAAAACCATACACATCTAAGTAACCCACTGGTCAAAGGAATCACAGTGGCAGTTGGAAATATTACATGTCCTAACTTGTTAGATATGGCTAAAGTAGTATTTAAAGAGATCCAGAGGTTTCAAAACATGTTTTCAGAGGCTGAAAAAAAAAAAAGCATCCAATATAAGACATAAGTGAAGGAACAATACAATGAACCCCGAAAGAGCAGAAATATAATAAATACACCAAAATATAATAGAGGATTAATAAAATTAATAAACCCTGCCAGGCTGATCAAAATAAAAAGGAGACAGGTGCAAAAAAATAAAGATTTTAAAGTAATCTCTACACTCAACATAGTGCTTGAACTCATGACCTCAAGATCAAGAGTTGTGTACTCCACCAACTGAGCCAGCCAGGTGCCCCTGGAAAAGACTTTTTAAAAGATTTTATTTATGTATTTGACAGAGGGTGCACAAGCAGAACTGCAAAGGGAGAAGCAGACTCCCAACTGATGAGCAGGGAGCCCAATGTGGGGCTTGATCCCAACAGAGCCGAAGGCAGAGGCTTGACTAGCTAAGCCACCCAGGTACCCCTGGAAAAGATCTTTTTTTTAAAAGTTCTACAAAATGGAGGCTCTCTGCTCAGCAGGGAGCCTGCTTCCTCCTCTCTCTCTGCCTGTCTCAGCCTACTTGTGATCTCTGTCAAATAAATAAATAAAATCTTAAAAAAAAAAAAAGTTCTACAGAATGGTAAAATAAAAGGTAATTTTGTTGTTAAAATGCATATGAATAGAGGAAATATCTCAAACTCATTTTATGAAGCTGGATAACATTAATACTAAAATAGGACAAGTATGAGAAAGGAAAATTACCAGCCAACTCTCATGAACAAAGGCAAAAGTATTAAGTCAGATATTATCAAATCAAGACCACCAACATAGTAATGTGATAATATATCCTTATTAGCTTGGGTTTATCCTGGTAATACAAGACTGATCCAACATTAGAAAATTCTAATGACTTCTGTTTCTGGCCATGGAAAACCAGTTAGGAGACAAACCAAACCCTCCCACTAAAAACAAAGGAGAAAACTAAGTAGAACACAAAACAAATCCCCAGAAAATCTCAAAGCATTAATAAATTACCAAAGCAACCAGAATCTGAGAGGCTAAGATGCCAGCAAGAAGGAAACAATATTCAGGCAAGTCTGATACTCTGCACTGCTTGTACCCTATGGCTTCTCCCAATTTATGAACAGCACAAGGCTGAGAGGTGGAAAAGCTGAGCAGAAAGTGGTGGTTAGGGGGCTGAGAAGCTGAGCAGAGCCTGAGGCAGTTTCATGAAATTAGGGAAGCCAAAACTGTGAAGACAGGATTTGCAGTAGGGGAATGCATTAAGCTAAGCAATGCTTCCAGTAGTCTCCAGTGGGAGAGATGAAAATGGAGTTCATGGTCTACCAAGGAGGAGGGGCTTAGAACATGCCACAGGCTATCTCTGGGATTCCCTGGGGAGTGCACACTAGGATGAGGATAAGTAGAAACAGACGGTCTCAAAACACCCAGCTCTGAAACAGTTCAATCCCATACTGGATGAAGATGGTCTGGCCCTACTCTGACTGCCTGCAAGAAGCAAAAGTAAACCTTTTCTTGAAGAACAGAAAATCATCCCGAGCCAAGCTGTTTTCATGTATAGTTTTTGGCACTGAATAAAAATTACCCAGCATAGCAGACAAAGGACCAAATGACTGCACACCAAAAGAGAGAAAACAGGAAAAAGAAAAAGATCAGGAAGGGATGTGGATACTGGACAAGGGTATTTAATAACTAAATATGGCCAAGGAAATCTGTGACAAGATGAAGAATGTTAGCAGAGAACTAGAATCGATCAAAAAGAATCAAATGGAAACTCTAGAATTAAAAAATAGAGTAACTGAAACTAGGAGTGCCAAGAGATGGGTTTAATACATTAGTTACAGCTGACCTATAAAATAATCCAGCAGGAAATATCCAGACTGAGGCCCTGAGCAGGAAAATAAAAGGGAAAATACAGAAAAGAGGATGAAGAAACAAAACGGCAGTCTAATGTATGTGTCATTGGCACCCACAGGAGAGAAGAAATAAAATGGAGCAGAAATCTGAGAAAGTAATGGCTAGGACTTTTCTGAAACTGATGAAAGTCAGGCAAACCCAAGATTCAAGAAACCCTGTGAACATCAAGCTGGGCAAATAAAAAGGAAACCACATGTACGTATCACAGTAAAATTAATAAAACTACAACACAAGGAGAAAATCTTGAAAGCAGACAGAGGAGAAACAAATGATTCTTCAAAGGAGTAGCAGAAGACTAACAAATGACTAACAGAAAGACTGGGAATCAGAATGTAATCAAAGACATAAAGTACTGAAATATCAATACCCACCTATAGTTCTTAGCAAAAATACTATTAAAAAAAGGGGGGGGGACAAATACGGACATTTTAAGACAAATACTACATTAAAATACTAAGCAGAGGGGCCCCTGGGTGGCTCAGTCGTCGGGCATCTACCTTTGGCTCAGGTCATCATCCCAGGGTACTGGATGGAGCCCCGTATTGGGCTTCCTGCTTAGTGGGAAGCCTGCTCCTCACTCTCCCACTCCCCCTGCTTGTATTCCCTCTCTCACTGTGTCTCTGTCAAATAAATAAAATCTTTTTAAAAATTATTTTTTAAAGATTTTATTTATTTGACGCACAGAGATCACAAGCAGGCAGAGAGCCCGATGCGGGGCTCGATCCCAGGACCCCAGGATCATGACCTGAGCTGAAGGCAGAGGCTTAACCCACTGAGCCACCCAGGCGCCCAAATAAAATCTTAAAAAAAAAAAAAAATACTGAACAGAGTTCTTTAGGCTTTTGCTTTAGTGCTTTTAAAATTTTTTTAAAAAGACTTATTTATTTGAGAGCATGCAAGTTGGGGGGAAGGGCAGAGGGAGAGACAGAATCCTCAAGCAGACTCCCTGCTGAGTGTAGAGCCTGACGTAGGGCTCCATCCCAGGACCTTGAGATCAGTGACCTGAGCCAAAATCAAGAATTGGATGCTTAACCAACTGAGCCATCCAGGTGCCCCTTGCTTTAGTTCCTTAGGAAGGAAAATGATCCTAAGTAGAAGCACAGAAATAAAGGAGGGAAGAGTAACAAAAGGTTAAAAAAAAAAAAAAGTCGGTAAAGCTAAGTAAATATTCATTGTAATATTGATCGTATAAAGCAGAAATAAAGTCTTAGAGCAGTTAGACTATTTATAGAACTGTAACACTTCCTAGCAATAGTACACAAGTCAGGAAGGGAGTAAGTGTTCTAAGGTCCTTTCATATCTGTGAAGTGGTAAAGGTACTAATCTAGAGCAGTCTTTACAAGTCAAAGATGCAGGTTGTAATCTTTAGAGTAACTACTAAAAGAATAATAAGCTAACCTAAGAAAAGTGGAAATAGGGGCGCCTGGGTGGCTCAGTGGGTTGAGCCTCCGCCTTTGGAGGCTCTGTCTCTCTGCCAGGCTCTCTGCCTATTTGTGATCTCTGTCTGTCCAAAAAAATAGGTAAAATCTTCAAAAAAAAAAAAAAAAGAAAGAAAAAGAAAAGTGGAAATACTTGGTTAATCCAAAAAGAAGTCAAGAAAGGAGAAAAGTCTCTCTTAATAAAATTTACATTATTAGATTAAGAAAGTGACAACATATGATTATCTAATGTATCTAAATAGATACAGTAAAAAAGTTCCATTAAATTCAACCATTTTCTTTTCTTTTTTTTTTTAAGATTTTATTTATTTATTTGACAGAGATCACAAATAGGCAGAGAGGCAGGCAGAGAAGCAGGCAGAGAGAGAGGAGGAAGCAGGCTCCCTGCTGAGCAGAGAGCCCTATGCAGAGCTGGATTCCAGGACCCTGGGATCATGACCCGAGCCAGAGGCAGAGGCCTTAACCCACTGAGCCACCCAGGTGCCCCAAATTCAACAATTTCCTTAAACCAGAATAAGAGCATCTGCAAGAAACCTATGGCAAACACCATACTCCACAGAACGATGTGAAAAAGCAATTCCTTCTTTTTTTTTTTTTTTTTTGGAATAGGCTCCACACCCGACGTGGAGCTTGACCTCAACATCCTGAGAGATCAACAGTTGCATGCTCTGCTGAGAGAGCCCGCTAGGCCCCCCTGAAAAAGCAGTTCCTTACTAATAAGAATAAAACAAGGGGGGCACCTGGGTGGCTCAGAGGGTTAAGCCTTTGCCTTCAGCTCAGGTCATGATCTCAGGGTCCTGGGATCGAGCCCCACGTTGGGTTCTCTGCTCAGCGGGGAGCCTGCTTCCCCATTTCTATCTGCCTACCTCTCTGCCTACTTGTGATCTGTCAAATAAATAAAAAATCTTAAAAAAAAATAGAATAAAACAAGGTTCCTAGATATAGTATTACTATAAAAGTCAAGAGCATTTCATTAACAATAAACAAAATACATTAACAAAAAATACAGCTTATCCCTACAAAATGAAAATACTAATCTGACAAATCTTATGAATGGAATACAAAATCTAATTGAGGACAGTAAAGAAGACCTAAATAAAAGGGGGCACATAATCATGTTCTTAGATAGCAAAGACTTAATTTTTAAAGATGTCAATCTTACCCCAAATTGATCTACAGATTTAATATAATTGCAATCAAAATCTCAACCTGGAATTTGAAAAGCTGATTCTGAAATTTATATGGGAGAGTAGAGAGCCAAGATTAGTTTTGAGTTTGAACCCCAAGTTGGGTGTAGAGATTATTTAAAAATAAAATCTTTAAAATATATGTGTGTGTGTGTATTATTTTTTATTTATTTAAGCAATCTCTATACCAAGTGTGGGGCTTGAACCCATGACCCTGAGACCAAAAGCGATGGACTGAGCCAGCGTGGTGTCCCCCCCCCCAAAAAAACAGTAAAATATCTTTTTGATTTTTGGATAAGGATGGATTTCTTAAACTACAAAAAAAGTATAAATCGTAAGAGGAAAAGACTGATAACTTTACATTAAAATTAAGAATATGTTTACTTAGAAGTTGCCATAAAGTAAGTAAAAAGACAAGTCACAAACTGGGTGAAGATATGGTCAGAAATGTTCATAATAATCCATAGCTTAATTCACACTTAATGGTGTAAGACTGAATAATTTCACCCTAAGATCAGGAGTGAGACAAAAGCAAGGGTGCCCAACTCTTGCCACGTGTAGGTAACATTGAAACCAGGCCATTAGGCAAAAAAACAAAAATAAAAGGAAACCATATTAGAAAGAAATAAAACTCTATTTTCAGATGAAATTATCTGGTACATAAGAAACCCTAAGGAATCTCCCCCTCCTCAAAATTTAGCAAGGTTGCAGCATACAAGATCACCATACAAAAATATATTGTCTTGCTATATACTAACAATAAACAATCTGAAAATGAGGTTAAGAAAACAATCCCAGGGCACCTGGGTGACTCAGTGGGTTAAGCCGCTGCCTTCGGCTCAGGTCATGATCTCGGGGTCCTGGGATCGAGTCCCACATCGGGCTCTCTGCTCAGCAGGGAGCCTGCTTCCCTTCCTCTCTCTCTGCCTGCCTCTCTGCCTACTTGTGATCTCTGTCAAATAAATAAATAAAATCTTAAAAAAAAAAAGAAGAAAACAATCCCATTTACAATAGCATAAAGAAGAGTAAGATACTTAGGAATAAATTTTAACAAAATAGATGTAAGATTTGTATCCTGAGAACTATAAAATACTATGGAAAGCTTTAAAAACCTAGGTAAATGAAAAGACAGCCCCTGTGCAGGGATTGGAAGACTTAACAGTAAGATGGCAATACTCCCCAAATTGAATTACGGATTTAACACAATCCCTATCAAAATAAAATACCAGCTTTTTTTGGGCAGAAATTGACAGTGTGATCCCAAAACTCATGGAAATGCAAGATCAAAGTACATACTTTAGAACTTCCTTTAGTGAGAAGCTGAGAGCTGGCTATAAACTTGTTTTATTTGTATTTTTATCTGAAGAACAAAGTTGGAAGACTCACACTTCCCAATTTCAAAACTTGCTTCAAAGTTATAGTAATCATGACAGTGTGGTACTGGCCATGTGCATCAATATATACACATGTGCATCAATGCGAAGGAATAGAATTCAGAGTTTGGAAATGAATTCTTAACATTTATGGTCAGTTGATTTTTGACAAGCGTACCAAGAACTATTTACTGAGGGAGGAATAATCACTCGAACAAACGGTACTGGGACAACTAGATATCTAAATGTAAAAGATTAAGAGTAGACTCATACACCTCACACCATACACAAAAACTAACAGACATAAATATAACAGATAAAATTATAAAATTCTTAGAAGCAAATAGGAGTAAATCTTCAAGATCCTGGATTAGGCAATGGTTTCTTAGACCTGACATCAAAATTGCAAGCAACCAGAAAAATGAAAAATGGATAAAGAAAATACAGTATATCCATGCAATGGAATTTTATTCGGCAATTAGAAGGAACAAAATACCAATTTATGTTATAACATGGATAAACCTCAAAAATATGCAAAATGAAAGAAGCCAGACACAAAAGACCACATATATTGTGATGCCATTTATATGAAGGTATCTAGAATGGGAAAATCCACAAAGAAAGCAGAGTAGTGTTTGCTCAGGGTGGGAGAGCAGGGGAGAGAGGGGCCAGAATGATGACTCCATGGGTACAAGGTTTCTTTCTAGTGTGATGAAAATGTTGTAAAATTAGGTAGTGATGATTGCATAGCTCCATGAATATAACAAAAACCACTGAACTGTATACTTTTTAAAAAAAAATTTGTTTATTTGACAGATGGAGATCACAGAGAAACAGGCAGAGAGAGAGGAGGAAGCAGGCTCCCTGCTGAGCAGAGAGCTGGATGGGGGCTTGATCCCAGGACCCTGGGATCATGACCTGAGCTGAAGGCAGAGGCTTTAATCCACTGAGCCACCCAGGCGCCCCTGAACTGTATACTTTAAAGGGGTGAATTTTATGGTATGTAAACTGTATCTCAATGCTGTTATAAAAGAATTGTTCACAGCTGAAAACTAGAAACAATTGAAGGGCTCATCAGTGGAGCAGAGAATAGTATATTCATACGGTGTAATGCTACTTAACAATGAAAAGAAATGTTTTATAGGTACAGGCATTAACATGGATGAAGCACAAAGCTCAAACACAAGGTTGAATTAAAAAAGGCAAGCCTCAGGGTGGCTGGGTGTCTCAGCGGTTAAGGCTCTGCCTTCGGCTCAGGTCATGATCCCAGGGTCCTGGGATCGAGCCCCACGTCGGGTTCTCTGCTCTGTGGGGAACCTGCTTCCTCCTCCCCTCTCTCTGTCTGCCTCTCTGACTACTTGTGACCTCTGTCTGTTGAATAAATAAGTAAAATCTTTAAAAAAAAAAAAAAAAAAAAAAAGGCAAGCCTCGGCGCCTGGGTGTCTCTCAGGCAGTTGAGAATCTGATTCTCGACCTCAGTTCAGGTCTTGATCTCAGGGTTGTGAGTTCAAGCCCTACTAAAAAAAAAAAAAGAAAGAAAGAAAGAAAAAGGCAAGCCTCAGAAAAATAGGCATACCCTGTGCTTCTGTTAGTAGAAAATTCAGACACAGGCAAAACAAAACATCATATTCCTTAGGGTTACACATCTACGTATAAAGAAATACAAGAATATAATTAACTTGAGGATAACAAATTTTAGGATAGTGCTTACTGCTTGGCAAAAGGAAGGTGATACCACCGGACTTAAAAGATGGTAACATTCTATTTATAAAAAAGGTGGTGGATACATGAGTATTCTTTTTGTCTTTACTCTGTCTGCTCTTTGCCTGTATATAAAGATTAATACGAAGAATGAAAACAAAATAACAACCGAGTTAATGCCAGCTTAGGTTCTCACTATAGAAGTTCTAAAGGATATACTCAGAGGGCGCCTGGCTGACTCAGTTGGTGGAGTGTGCCACTCTTGATCTTGGGTCGGGAGTTCAAGCCCCACATGGGGTACAGAGATTACAAAAAAAAAAAAAAAAAAAAAAGATGAACCTTAAAACAGAAAAAGAATATGCTCAGCAAAGAAAAGAATTATCAAAGGAAGATCTGAAATATAAGAAGGATAAGCAAAGAAAATGATAAACACAGATAAACAGAAATACATACATGTGTAAGTAATGATTCCTGTAATTATATAAGAATCATCAGTTGGGGGGTTTAACCATAAGAAAACAATTAGATAAATCATATCTTAAGGTCCTTGTGTTGTCTGAGAGAAAGGTGAAGATGTTAAATAATTTAATGTTAAGATTTTAAGGGTTGAGGGACGCCTGGGTGGCTCAGTTGGTTAAGCGGCTGCCTTCGGCTCAGGTCATGATCCCAGCGCCCTGGGATCGAGTCCCACATCGGGCTCCTTGCTCGGCGGGGAGCCTGCTTCTCCCTCTGCCTCTGTCTGCCTGTGCTCGCTCGCTCTCCCTCTGTCGCTGAAAAATAAATAAAATCTTAAAAAAAAAAAAAAAAAAAAAGATTTTAAGGGTTGAAAGAATAGCAGTGCGGTCTGTAACTCCTGTGGCTGTTACAGCTAATTGTCTCCAAAGTTTGTTTCTCTTTATCTCTCAGAAATAGCACCCGAGTTTTTCTTCATGTCAAAAAGCAACTTTATTCAAATAAAGTAAAAATACAGAAATATTTTTTAGGCATGGTGTGAATTTTCCAGGAGAAAGTATTGTCAAATGGAAAACGGAAGGTTTGCACAAGATCAGAATCCTCTAACAAGCTACAGTAGAATCAGGATTCGAGTAAGGACTTCTGTGGTTGGTATTATGTTGCAGCTCTGTAACATGCACGCTCTGCTAAGCACAGCACAGGATTCTGAAAATAAGAGATGTATGGGGACCTTCGAGTTTTAACTGGGCACATAGCAGCTTGGACCCAGGCATTCATTACCTTGGCTACCCTTGAAATGAGCGATAAAGTGGGTGGAAAAAGTAGCGTGTGCGGCTGCGCTGCCCTTGTGCTCTTCTGGTTCCTTTGCTGGCTGGAATGCATTTGGGACTTCTGGAATCCAGCAGCCACTCTGAATGATGAGAAGATGTTTTTGTTTTATAAAGATTTTATTTATTTATTTGAGAGAGAAGAGAGGATGAGTGCGAGCTGGGGGCAGAGGGACTCCACACTGGGTGCAGAGCCTGACAGGCGCTCAATCCCAGGACTCCAAGATCATGATGACCTAAGCTGAAAGCAGGAGTTGGACACTCAACCAGCTGAACCACTCAGGTGCCCGGAATGATGAAATTTGGTGAGTGGAAGCCAATTCTGTGACATCAAACCTTAGAAAAAGCAAGCCTGGGGCTCTAGCATTCCTATCTCAGACATACTTGAAAGATGTAAAGTCTTGTTTTCAAACCACTTTTTCTTTCTTTTTACATGTTATTTGTATGCAAACTTAATACCAACTAATACAGCCTCAATACTAGGAAAGAGAAGCAGGAGAGGGGCATGTTAATCCAAAAGAAGACAAGAGAGGGAAAAAAAAATAGAACAGATACCACAAAATAACATGGTAGGAAAAACCCTAAGTATATAGAAATCCCATTATAAATGGACCACATTATCTACTTCTGAAGTAAAAATTAAGAGACTGGACAAAACTCAAAATATAGACATATGCTGATTATAGGAGACAGGACTGCAAGGACAGTGAGAGAAAGTCTGAAAGTGCACAGAAAGACGTGGTATATCAGACCGCAGGACAGCTGTACAGAACTAAAAGGCTGAAAGTAAGTGCACAGAAAGACCTGGTATATCAGACAGACCGCAGGACAGCTGTACAGAACTCACAACACACAAGACTTTAAAGCAGAACATAACATATATCCAGAGAAATAGAGTGGGTTACTATCCATTCATCAGGAATATCACAATCCTAAGTTCTGTTCCCCTCAGACACTCCCTGGAACTGCCTGTTTCCCACTGGGGCACTAATTCAGTTTTTTCTCACTCACCTAAGAACACCACCCGAACAGCTGTCCCCTTTCTCTCCAGCATAATGAATTTTCCCTTCCTTACAAGGTCATTCTCAACAACATATAAACATGCCTTTATCACTGTTTATAAACAAAAGGAACAAAAAACCCCAACCCTGTTCTCTGACATTATATTATATCCCTTAATTTCTCTGTTCCCTGTACAGAAAAAGCCAGCCATATGACTGTCTATACCACTGTCTCCAATTACTTCTGTTTTCCTTTAACCCTTCTCCAGTCAGGTTGCCCCTGCACCCACCAGCCCACCAGGCCCCTTCCACCACAACAGGCCATTTCTTGAAGGTCTCCGATAACCTTATGTTTGTAGATCTGACCTGTGGGGCCCAGCAGCAGCATCTGACACAGCAGTTTCTCTTCTTAAAAACTGTTCAGCTGTGTTCCAGTTGTCTTCTCTCCCATCTCACTGGTCACTCCTCCTTTCCTCCTATACAGTGTTTGTGTCTCTACTCCTTAGGCTTTGCCCTCTCATTTCTCTCTTTAAAGATTTATTTATTTATTTTTGGGAGGGGGGAAAAGGAATGCACATGTGTGAGTGGAGAGCGGGGCGGGAGTAAGAGAATCTCAAGCAGACTCCCCACTGAGCACGGAGCCCCATGCGGGGCTCAGTCTCATGACCAGTGAGATCAACATCCGAGCTGAAACCAAGAGTTGGACGCTTAACTGACTAAGCCACGCAGTCGCCCTGCCATCTCATTTCTTTCTTTTTTTTTTCTTTTAAAGATTTTATTTACTTACTTGACAGAGAGAGAGGTCACAAGTAGGCAGAGCAGCAGGCAGAGATAGAGGGGGAAGCAGGCTCCCCGCTGAGCAGAGAGCCCGATGCGGGGCTTGATCCAAGGACCCTGAGATCATGACCTGAGCTGAAGGCAGAGGCTTTAACCCACTGAGCCACCCAGGCACCCCATCATCTCATTTCTTTAAAAAAATTTTTGTTCATCAGTATTTTATTATTATTTTTAAAGGTTTTATTTACTTGTTTGAGAAAGAGAGAGCATGAGCCAGGGACAGAGGCAGATGGAGAGCGAGAGGCAGACTTCCCTACTGAGCAGGGAGCCTGGTACGGGGCTCGATCCCAGGACTTGAGCCACCCAGATGCCCCCTGCCATCTCATTTCTGACCTTAACATATACTCTGAGGACTACCTGTAGAATCTTAAAGCCTGGGGCTTTGCCAGTTTTGACTCCTTTTACTGTTTGATAGTCTGTCAGGAAATCCTGCTCTGCCTTCCACATGTATCCAGAACTGCCTCCTGTCTCCAAAGCGCTCCATGGCCACCACTGTCTTGTCTTACCCAGACTGTGGTGACATCTTCCTCATTTCCCCCACTTTCCACTTGTGCCCTGTACTTCTTTTGAACAGAGAAACCAGATTCATCCTTTTTAAAAAAGAATGTCAAGCTGCAGCCTCAAAACTCTCCAGTGAGTTCTCCTCTGAGAGCAAAGCCAAGCCTTTCATGCCGCCTCTGAAGGCCTCTGTGGTGTGGGGCACCGCTGCCCAACTCCATCTCCCACGTCCCACCTGCTGCTGCAGCTGCGCTGGCCGCTCCCTGGGCCTGAAGCCCGTCAGGCACGTGCCCACCCCCAGAGCTCTCAGTCCTTGCTACTGCCTCTGCCCTCCAGATCTCCAGGATTGCTGTTGCTGTCTCCCTTCGGTCAGGTTTCCTGCCCAGCGCACCATGTGTGGGACGGCCACACTGCTCCCATCCCTCACTGTCCTGCTTTCTGTGCTGTTTTCGCTGTCTCACATGTAAACATCGTCCATGCTGTTTGCTTATCTGGTTATTTTCTGTCTCTCCTCGTGAGAATGTAGGGCTTGGTTTTGTTCACTGCCTTCTCACCAGAAGCTAGAAAAAGCGCCAGTAAATATTCACAGAATGAGGGAAGGTCGGGACCAGGGGAGGGGCATGGTGCTACTTTCTTCCTACTGTTCCACAGGGTCATGATGCTCCAGCAGTTAGACAAGAGACTGAAATTAGATGCAAAATTGTCCTTGTAGCAAATATTATTTATAATGTATCATAAGAGATGCATCAAAGAGAATAGTTATACAAAGTTGCTGCACATGAGTTCAATGTACAAATCTCAAAATAACTCATCAGAATACGCAGAGTAGAAAACGGATTGATTTTATTATTAAAAAAACTAGACAGTACCAAAAAATAAGCCTAATAAAAATATGTCAAACCATCATGGAGCAATTCGTCACACTTGAAGAGAAGGATATAAAAGGGAAAGCTGGATAAACGGAGACAGAAGCTTTATTCATTGCTAAGAAGACTCGGTATTTTACAGGTATCAAGTATTCCCAAATTAATCTATAAATTCTATTTCCAGGCAATGCTCCAGCAAATTTTTCCAAAGAATTTGCGATACTAATTCCAGAATTAGTATTGGATGGATGAAGAGATATGTGAACTTTTTATATCTGAACACAATAAGGAAGAGAGATTCACCCTAGCAGATACCAAGGAATATTAAAAAGCTATGGCAGTTAACAGCTATTTTAATGTAGAAATAGACAAAACAGCAGCAGAACAGAATAGAGCCTGGAAACATCCCCCCCACCCCCCGTGTCTGTAAAATGTGGCAGCAGTTCTCACCGGCCAGTATCACTGATCAGGGAGGAAAGTAATGACGTCAATAACTGGTGTTGTGCAACCAGCTTGCTTTCTTTTTTTTTTTAAGATTTTATTTCTTTATTTGAGAGAGAGAGCAAGAGAGGGAACACAAGCAGGAGGAGTGGGAGAGGGAGAATCAGGCTTCCTGCTGAGCAAGGAGTCCAATGTGGGCCTCGATCCCAGGACCCTGGGACCGTGACCTGAGCCAAAGGCAGACTGAGCCACCCAGGTGCCCTGACAACTGGCTTTCCATATGAAAAAAACAAAAACAAAAAACAACAAAATAAGATTGTAGAATGCATGACATGAACTGCAGATGAATTAAATACCTAAATATGAAAAAATGAAAAAAAAACCCAAAAAACCAAATTTTGAAACCATGCAAAAAATCCCTATGTCATTGGGACACAGAAGGTGTTCTTAAGAATCAAAGGTGCAGAGGGGAACCCTCCTACACTGCTGGTCGGAATGCAAGCTGGTGCAGCCATTCTGGAAGAGTATAGAGGTTCCTTAAAAAGTTGAAAATAGAGCTACCCTGCGACCCAGCAATTGCACTACTAGGTATTTACCCTAAAGATACAAATGTAGTGATCCGAAGGGGCACGTGCACCTGAATGTTTATAGCAGCAATGTCCACAATAGCCAAACCACGGAAAGAACCTGGATGTCCATCAGCAGATGAATGGAAAAAGAAGATGTGGTACAGATATACAATGGGGTACTATGCAGCCATAAGAAGAAATGAAATCTTGCCATTTGCAACGGTGTGGATGGAACTAGAGGGTATTATGCTGAGCGAAATAAGTCAATCAGAGAAAGACAATTATCATATGATCTCTCTGAAATGAGGAATTTGAGAGGCAGGGTGGGGTGTTATGGGGGTTAGGGAGGGAAAAAATGAAACAAGATGGGATCAGGAGGGAGACAAACCACAAGAAACTCTTAATCTCATGAAACAAACTGAGGGTTGCTGGGGAGTGGGGGTATAGGGATAGGGTGGTTGGGTTATGGACATTGGGGAGAGTATGTGATATCGTGAGTGCTGTGAAATGTGTTAGCCTGATGATTCACAGACCTGTACCCCTGGGGCAAATAATACATCATATGTTAATTTTAAAAAGTTGCATTAGGCGTAAAAACATATGCTATTTCTCCATTAAAAAAAAAAAAAAAAGGAATCAAAGGTGTGGGTGCCTGGGTGGCTCGGTTGTTAAGCTTTTGCCTTTAGTTCAGGTCATGATCCCAGCATCTTGGGATAGAGCCCATGTCAGCAGGAAGCCTGCTTCTCCCTTTCCCATTCCCCCTGCTGTGTTCTCTCTCTCTCTGCCTTTCTGTCAAATAAATAAATAAAATCTTAAAAAAAATAAAAAAAGAAATCAGGTGCATTCAGTATAGCAAAAAGATGTAACAACTTTTTAAAAGATTTTATTTATTTGATAGAGATCGCAAGTAGGCACAGAGGCACACACAGAGAGAGAGGAAGGGAAGCAGGCTCCCTGCCAAGCAGAGAGCCCGATGCGGGGCTCTATCCCAGGACCATGGGATCATGACCTGAGCCGAAGGCAGAGACTTAACCCACTGAGCCACCCAGGCGCCCCAATGTAACAACTTTTTAAAAAACATTTTATGTATTTACTTGAGACACAGAGAGATAGTGGACAAGCAGGGTGAGCGGCAGGGCAGGCAGAGCCAGAGTAGCATCCTCCCCACTGAGCAAGGAGCCCGACTTGGGGCTCAATTCCAGGACCCTGGGATCATGATCTGAGCCCCCAGGCGCACACCTAATGACCACCAAAATACATGAAAGCAAAAACCGACAGAAGTGAAGGGAGAAACTGACAATTCTACAGTAATAGGTGGAGACTTTAATGTCCCACTCACAATAATAGCACAAGACAGAAGATAAGTAAGGAAATAGGGCATTTAAACAACACAATAAACCTAGATCTAACAGACTTAATACAGAGCACCCTACTCAACAACAGAATATACATTAAGTACCCCACCGCCAAACCAAGGTTTTTCAAAATCAAACTCTAGGCCCAACATGGGGCCTGAACTCACAACCTTAAGATCAAGAGTCACATGCTCCACTGACTGAGCCAGTGGTGCACCTACAAGTTAAGTCTCAATAGATTTTTAAAAAGATGTAAATCATACACAGTATCTTTGAACATAGCAGGATGAAGTTAGAAATCAATTTAACAAAAGGAAAACTGGAAAACTCACAAGATTGTGTAAATTAAACAATATACTTATTTGTTTGGGAGGGGGACACAGGGAGTGGAGGGAGACAGGATGGGGGTAGAGGAAGAGAGAAGCAATACTAAGCAGGCTCCGTGTCCAGTACAGAGCCCAAGGTAGGGCTTGATCTCACAACCCTGAGATCATGACCTGAGTCAAAAATCAAGAGTTGGATGCTTAACTGGGCCACCCAGGCAACCCCTCCTTTTTCCTAAGAGAGGGAGAGAGAGAAAAAGAGAGAATACACTTTTTTTTTTTTAAAGATTTTATTTATTTATTTGACACCAAGAGAGAGGTCACAAGTAGGCAGAAAGGCAGGCAGAGAGAGAGGGGAAAGCAGGCTCCCTGCTGAGCAGAGAGCCCGATGGCAGGGCTCCATCCCAGGACCCTGAGATCATGACCTGAGCTGAAGGCAGAGACTAACCCACTGAGCCACCCAGGCACCCAAAAATATACTTTTAAACAACCAATGGATCAAAGAAGAAATAGAGGGAGAATTAGGAAATACCGAGAGATGAATGAAAATAAAACATATCCAAACTTAGGAAATATAACAAGTGCTAAGAGGGAAATTTATGGCTATAGACACATTAAAAACTTAAGGAAAGATCTCAAATCTAACAATCTAACTTTACAACTTAAGGAGCTAGAAAAGAAGAACAAAAACCCAAAAACAGCAGGAAGAAGGAAACAAGATTAGAGCAGAGATAGAGAATAGAAAAATAATAGAGAAAAATTAATGAAACAAAAAGATCAGCAGAACTGACAAACTTCAGCTCGACAGAGAAAAAGAAGACAAACACTAAATCAGAAGTGGAAGTGGAGGTATTATTACCAATTCTATAGGAATAAAAAGATTGTAAGAACACTAGAACAGTTACACATCAATAAATTGGATAACCTGGATGAAAAGGACAAATTCCTAGGAAGACAAAACCTGCCAAGACTAAATCATGAAAAAATAGAAAATCGGATAGACTTTTATCTAATAAGGAGACTGAATCAGTCCTCAAAATCTCCCAATAAAGAAAAACCCTTCATTGGTGAATCTTACCAAAGATTTAAAGAATTACTAATCCTCCAACTTTTCCAAACATTGAAGAGACACTTCCTAACTCATTCTGTGAAGCCGCATTACTCTGAAACCAAAGCCAGACAAAAACACTACAAGAAAAGACAGTTACAGACAATCATCCCTATGAACGTCAATACCAAAATCCTCAAGAAAATACTAGCAAATACAACTCTGTGGCACATTAAAAGGGTTACATACCATGATCGAGTGGGACTTATGCCTCGAATGGAAGGATGATTCAACATGAAAATCAATTAACATACTAAGATGCCACATCAACAGAATGAAGGAAAACAACCACAGGATCATCTCAATCCATACAGAAAAAGCACTTGACAAAATCCAACACCCTTTCATGAGAAAAACACTTAACAAACTAGGAACAGAAGGAAACTACCTCAACGTAACAGAAGCCATCTATTAAAAACCCACAGTGAGCATCATACTCAACGATGAAAGTCTGAAAGTGTTTCCTCTAAGACCAGAGATAAGGCAAGGATGCCCACTATTATCACTTCTATTCAGCAGTACTATAGTTCTAGCCAGAGCAGTTAGGCAAGGAAAAGACAAGACATCCAAATTGGAAAGGGAGAAGTAAAATTATCTGTTTGCAGATAAGATATTCTGTGTAGAAAACTCCAGAAATGACACATGCATGCACACACACAGAATTATTACATGAATTCAGCAAAGCAGCAGGATGCAAAGCTAATAAAAATGAGTTGCTTTTCTATATGGTAACAACAGATAAGCTGACAAGGAAATTATAAAATAATTCCATTTACATTAGCATCAAATAGTATAAAATATTTAAGAAGTATTTAACCAAGGAGGTGAAAGGCTTGTACAAAGGAAACCATAAAACACTGCTGAGAGAAATTAAAAGACACAATAAACAGAAGCCAGTCCCCTGTTCATCAAGACTTAATATTGTTAAATGTCAATGCTACCCAAAGCTATAGTCCCTTTCAAAAATCCCAACAGTGTATTTTTGCAGAAATAGGAAAACCCATCCTAAAAGTTCTATGCAACCTCAGGGGACCCCAAATATGCAAAACAATCTTGAAAAAGAACAAAATGGGAGGACTCAAATTCCGTTGATTTCAAAACCTCCTACAAAGCTACAGAAATCAAAACAGTGTGGTGTTGGCATATCGACAGACCTATAGATCAATGGAATAAAACAGACAGCCCTGAAATAAACCCTTGCATATATGGGGAAATGATTTTTGACAAGGGTACCAAGACAAATGGGGAAAGGAGGGTCCTCCTTTCAACAGACGGTGCTGGGAAAACTGGACACCCACGTGCAAAAGTTAGACCCACCTAATGCCATATACAAAGATGAACTAAAAATGGATCAAGGGCCTAAATGTAATACCTTTTACAACAGTAAAACTCTTAGAAGAAAAAACAGCACAAAAGCTTCAGGACACTGGATTTGTAATGATTTCTTGGTTTTGACATGAAAGGCATAGGTAACAAAAAAATGAATTCATGAAAATTTAAAATTTTGTGCAGTATAACAGTCCTCTACAGAGTAAAAAGATAATCCACAAAATGGGAGAAAATATTTGCAGATCATATATCTGGATAAAGAATTAATATTTACAATATAGAGAGATCTCTTAAAACTCAGTAACAAAAAAGCAAACAACCTGACTTCAGAATGGGCAAAGGACTTCCATAGATATTTCTCAAAAGAAGACATATGAATGGCCAACAAACACATGAAGCCATGCTCAAAATCACTAATCCTTAGGGAAATGTGAGTCGAAACTATAATAAGATACCACCTCACACTCGTGAGGATGGCTACTCTGAAAGAAATGGGAAACAAGTATGGGAAAGGACGTAGAGAAACTGGAACCCTTGAGCACTGCTGGTGGGAGTGTAAAATGATACAGTGACTGTGAGAAACACTCTGGTGCTTCCTCAAAAAACTAAAAATAGAATTACCGGGGCGCCTGGATGGCTCAGTGGGTTAAAGCCTCTGCTTTTGGCTCAGGTCGTGATCCCAGGGTCCTGGGATGGAGCCCCGCGTCGGGCTCTCTGCTTGGCAGGGAGCCTGCTTCCTCCTCTCTCTCTCTGCCTGCCTCTCTGCCTACTTGTGATCTCTGTCAAATAAATAAATAAAATCTAAAAAAAAAAAAAAAATAGAATTACCACATGATCCTGCAATTCCACCTCTGGATATATAGCCAAAAGGACCAAAAGGCAAAGACCTGAAGAGGTATTCATATGCCCACGTTCACAGCAGCATTACTCACAGCAGTTGAAGTGTGGAAGCAGTCCAGATATCTACTGACAGAGGAAAGGATAAGCAAAATGTGGTGTACACATACAACAGGGTGTTGCTCGGTCCTAAAAAGGTTTGGTGTTCTGAGAAACGCTGTGACGTGGCAGAACTTTGAGGACATTAATGCTAAGTGAAATAAAACCAATCACTAAAAGGTAAATACTGTGTGATTCCACTTTTATGAGGTACTTGGAGCAGTTGGAACCTAAAGACAGAAAGATAATAATGGGTGCCCAGGGCTGGGGAAGAAGAGAGAATGAGGGGTTATTGTTTAATGGGTAGAGTTTCAGATTTACAAGAGAAAAAGTTACAGGGATATCGGATGGTGGTGAAAGTTATACAACACTATGAATGCATTTAATATCACTGAACTGAATATTTAAGAACAGTGAAGATGCAGGGTACCCGGGGGTCTCAGTTGATCAGTTGATGAAGCATCCGGTTCTTTTTTTTTTTTTTTTTAAGATTTTATTTATTTGACAGAGACACAGTGAGAGAGGGAATATAAGCAGGGGGAGTGGGAGTGGGAGAGGCAGAGGCAGGCTTCCCACTGAGCAGGGAGCCCAATGCGTGGCTGGATCCCATGACCCAAAGGCAGATGCTTAATGACTGAGCCACCCAGGCGCCCAAGCATCCAATTCTTGATTTCGGTTCCAGTCATGATCTTAGGGTTGCGGGATGGAGCCCCGAGTCGGACTCTCCACTCAGCAGGAAGTCTGCTTGATATTTCTCTCTCCTTCTGCACCTCTTCCCTGCATTACCTCTCTCTCTCTCTCTCTCAAAATAAATCTTAAAAAAAAACAAATCTGTTAAGATGATGTTATATTTTGCCATAATAAAAAAAAATCAAGTGTGCAAAAGATTGTTATAAACCTATCAAATTTAAAAATTACAGTGATTAAAAAAATCATTAAGTTTAGGGGCACCTGGGTGGCTCAGTGGGTTAAAGCCTCTGCCTTTGGCTCGGGTCATGATCCCAAGGTCCTGGGATCGAGCTCCACATCTGGCTCTCTGCTTGGCAGGGAGCCTGCTTCCTCCTCTCTCTCTCTCTCTGCTTCCTCGTCTTTCTCTCTCTCTCTCTCTCTCTGTCTGTCTGCCTCTCTGCCTACTTGGATCTCCATCAAATAAATAAATAAAATCTTAAAAAAAATCATTAAGTTTATTTTTATTTAATTAATTTATTTATTTGAGAAAGAGAGAGCATGTCCATGCAAGGGGAGGGGCAGAGGGCTTGGAGGGAGAGGGACAAGCAGACTTCTGCTGAGCACAGAGCCTGATGCAGGGCTCGATCTCACAACCTTGAGATCATGACCTAAGCCAAAATCATGAGCTGGTTGCTTAACTGACTGAGTCACCCAGGTACCCTGATTTTTTTAAAGGCTTTATTTTTAAGTAGTCTCTGCACCCAATGTGGGGCTCAAAGGCAAAACCCCAAGATGAAGAACTGATGCTCTACCACCAGCCAGGTGCCTCACAAAATCATTAATTTTATAACATGAGCAATAGTATCAGAGGAAATACTGACCCCTAGAGAAACAAGAAGAGTATTCTTCTCTGAAGAACATTCTGTAGGATTGCAGAGGAGTACTGACATTTAAAGGTCTTCCCCTAAGGAAAGGGCAAGTTTGTCACCCTCCAGCAGGATGTGCTTAAACTCAGATGGCAATAAACCACTTTAATGTTAGCAGTACCTGTCACTTTGTCACCAGTAGAAATCACAGAATTTCATATCACATTATAGCTGTCAGTTATCTTGAAATAATGTTTACTGTCATCACTACTTGGAAATTATAGTAATTAGACTCACTGCTAGATTGTGTTACTTCATGTCTTTTTTTTTTTTAATTATTTATTTGATAGAGAGACCATAAGCAGGCAGAGAGAAAGGGGGAAGCAGGCTCCCTGCTGAGCAGAGCGCCCGATGTGGGGCTCAATCCCAGGACCCTGAGATCATGACCTGAGCCGAAGGCAGAGGCTTTAACCCACTGAGCCACCCAGGCGCCCCGTGTCATTTAATGTGTTAAAAAAGTATACATTTTGATAACTCTCTATTAATGTAATTGGTTTCCTTTGTTATTTTGATATAATTTCTACTATATATTATTTAAAATCAGTTTTCTGAGGTATCCACAGAAGCCTACCTTTCAACAAGCCCTGCCCACATAGAGCTGCTAGTTTCTCAGTGCCTTGATGTTTTTATCCAAATTTTAATTTTTTAAAATAATTTACTCATTTATTTGACAAAGAGAGCACAAGTAAGGGAAGCGGCAGCCCGAGGGAGAAGCAGGCTCCCCACTAAGCAAGGAGCCCGATGAGGGACTCAATCCCAGGATCCTGGGATCATGACCTGAGGGGAAGGCAGATGCCCAACTGACTGAGCCACCCAGGCACCCCCCCTTATTTTAACTTATTAAATTAATATATATTCATAACTTTAAAAATAAGTAAAAGCTCAGCAGTGAAAGAAAAATAGGACTACATCAGAATTAAAAACTACCATGTACACGGGTGCCACTATTCACAACATCTAAAGAACTCTTGCAACTCAACAATAAAAAGACAACCCAATTAACAAATGGGCACGGGGTGCCAGGGTGGCTCAGATCGTTGAGTGTCTACCTTCCGCTCAGGTCATGATCCCAGGGTCCTGGGATCGAGCCTGGCATTGGGCTTCCTGTTCTGCGTGAAAATCTGCTTCTCCCTCTCCCTCTGCCTGCTACTCCCTGTGCTTGTGCTCTCTCCCTCTCTCTCTGTTACATAAATAAATAAAATTTTGGGGGAAAAAAAAAAAAGAAAAGAAAAGAACAAGAGTTGGCTTCATCTATGTTTAAAAAAAAATACCTCGAAGAAGGAACAGAGGAAGAACGACCTCTTACATGAATGGCCATAGGAAGCACCTGATGGACAGGGTTTGGAGATAAAGCAAGAAAACCTCCCAATCTCTAAAGATTTCTCCAACAAAAATGTAAAAAGAGCCGACAGGTATACGCAAAGATGCTCAACATTATTAGCCGCCATGGATATACAAATTAAAACCACAAGGAGATACTATTTCACACCTACTAGGATGGCTAGATTCAAAAGGACCAATAATTCCAAGTGTTGGGGAGGATGTGGAGGAATGAGCATCCTCACATTCTACTTCCAAGAACGTTACATGGTGCAGCCACCGTGGACAGTGGGTTGGCACGTTCCTCAGAGCATTGAACGTAGAATTACCCTGTGATCCAGCCATTCTACTCCTAGGCACGTATCCAAAAGAAATGAACACACATCCACACAAACACACACGTGTTCACAGCAGTGTTCTGGACACTAGCCTGAAAATGGAAACAAACCAATGTCCGTCAACAGGTGAATGGATAAAATGAAGTCTACTCAAAGTGGTGGAGTGTTCAGCAATAGGGAAGTGCTGACAGATGCCACAACCTGGACGAACCTTGAGAACCTCATGCAAAATGAAAGAAGCAGACACAAAAGACCACATATTGTAGGATTCCATTTGTATAAGTATCTAGAACAGCAGATCCCCTGAGACATAATCCGTGGTTGCTAAGAGCTAAGGAGGAGGAGCCAACGAGGAGGGACTACTAACAGTTACAGGGTTTCTTTCTGGAGCAATGATAATGAAATCAGTAGTGAAGGCTGTAAAACACTGTGAGTGTACTAACTGCCACTGAACAGTACACTTTAAAAGGGTGAGTTTCATGGCATGTGAATCACAGATCAATGAAGTTGTTACAGCATGACAAAAAGTAAAGAGAAAGAAAGCCTTCCAGAAAGAGACACCTGAAAGATAGATATGAAGAAGAAAAGATCAGAGGCTGAGGCTCCACCTGACAGGTCCCATGTCTGAGTGATGGGAATTTCGGGGAGAGAGAACAATTCAAGTGAGGAAATTATTTAAAAAAAAAAAATTTTTTTTTTAATTTTTTTAAAGATTTTATTTATTTATTGGACAGCCAGATCACAGGGAGAGAGGCAGGCAGAGAGAAAGGGTGAAGCAGGTTCTCCTCCGAGCAGAGAGCCCGATGCAGGGCTCGACTCCAGGACCCTGGGATCATGACCCGAGCCGAAGGCAGAGGCCCAACCCACTGAGCCACCCAGGCGCCCCAGGAAATTATTTTTAAGAGTAAATGCAAGGTGGGGCACCTGAGTGGCTCAGTCAGTTAAGCATCTGCCTTTAGCTCAGGTCATGATCCCAGGGTTCCAGGACGGAGTGCCATGTCGGGCTCCCTGCTCAGTGAGGAGTCTGCTTCTCCCGCTGTCTCTGCCAATCCCCCTGCTTGTGCTCTCTCTCAAATAAAGAAAATTGTAAAAACAAAAAACCACCCAAAAGTTAATGCAAGGCTATTTCTCAGAAACAAAAGACCTGTGTCTCCACCTAGGAGAGGCCTATCCGCTGCTGGCACATGACCAAGGCCCCAGTCCTCGGCATGGCACTGAGGAATTTCACAAGAGAGATCAAGTGAAGAGCCTAACAGCTTCCATCGATAAAAAACACACAAAGGCCTGAGAAGCAGAATGCATCAAACTCTTCAGTACAAGTAACAGAAGCTAAACACAATATAGCCTTAAAGATTCTGAGGGAAAATGATTTTCAACTTTATGTTTATAGGTGTGTATATGTATGTATGTACATGTGTGCACATATATATATACATACATATATATGTGTGTAAGAGGTATATATATTTATAGGTTATTTTTACACACACACACACACACACACACACCTATAAACCTACACATTTACATACATAATTTATTATTTTCAGCTTTACACCCAGCCCAACCATGTGAGGCCTAAATAAAGATACGGAGTTTCCAAAAATTTATCTCGAATTGAAGGTGTGTGGCAGCAAAATGAGGGACTACAGCCAAGAAAGCAGAAGGCCATGTGGTCTGGAAAGTGGGGTGTCCACCATGGGACAGTGGCCAAGGGCAGGCCCAGGTGATAAAAAGGGAAGTCTCTGGACAGCAGCTAGGCAACAGGCCCAGAGAGTGAACTGGCCAGATGAGAACAGAGAACTAGAGGGCACTGGGAAAAAGATGAAATCATGAGGTTATCTGATATGTGTGCATATCGGGGAAATAACACAGATGTAGGCTGGCAGATGTGGTGGGACGTGTCAGAAAGTAACAAATTAGAGCTTAAAAAATGAAGTATAAAAAAGATGAGGCAGTTCTTCATTTTAGAAAAAATAAAATGTGGGAAAGGAAATATCATCATCGGACGGTATTAGGCTCTGCAGTGATCGGTATTTCCATCCTCACGGTGCCCAGAACTACTGGTGGTTATTTAACCCCACATGGTGGTGTCTGACATGGAGGCAGACGTGACAGAGCTAACTGCTCCTCTCTCAGAGCAGGAAATCTCCATGTTGATGATGAATTTGAGAGGAAACACAAGGCATCCCATTTAAAAGACAAAAGCCACAGTAGCAAATACCAGAACGCACGGCTGCTGGGACCTGTGGACGAGATCCGTGGACGTGAACAGGGAGGGTTGAGGCCGGCCGGCAGGCCACCTGGTTCCTGTGGGAAGGCTCTCAGTGCGTCTCTAGGCCTTGCCCCCATTCTGAGAAGGGAACCTGGGCCATGAGCCAGGCCCCCTTCCCTCCAGCCCAGGGGCCGTCCCTGCAGCACTCACCTTCTTCAGAGAGGTTGTTCTCTTTGGTCTCCTTGTCCATCTGGCAGCACCAGCCCTCCAGCCGCTCTGTTTCTGCTTGAAGTAGCTTCAAGAACCAGTAGCCATCCCGGCGGCAGGCTCCCGGCTGCGCTGGCTCTGCCGGGGAGCTGGAGGAGGTCTCAAGCCAGGGGTCGGGTGGGGGCAGCGAGGACGCCTCTAGGGCAGGGTCGCTGTTGTCTCCATAGGAGAGGTTGCGCTTGATCTGGGCAATCTTGGGGGCCTGCCGAGGCCCGGCATCGATGCTGATGGAGTTGGGGTGTGGGGTACAGTCCGGGAGGCTCCTCTCAGATGACTTACAGCTTGAGTCGTTGGCATCCTGGGTGTCTGAATCAGTGTCCCGTCGGGAGGACATGCTGTGAGAGGGGGCGCTGCTTCTGGGGGGTGGGGTGAAGTAGGGTGGGGACAGGAAGAGGTGAGAGTCACTAGGAGGGCCAGAGACCAGAGGCCACCCCGACCCGGACACACGGGAGACAGAGAAACGGATGCATCGTCTGCTCACCATGCGCCTGAAGCGGGTCCCACAGCCCCCGTCTCATTCTCTGCTCAGCCCTCGCCCCACCCGTCCGCGCACACGCGCGCGCGCGCACACACACACACACACACACACGGACAAGGTCATAAGGTTGCCTGTTTACTGCAGTGGGGCCAGGAAGACCACCAACATCGGGGTGCTGGGCCACGTCTCTGCTGGCCTTGCCGTCCCCTCCACCCGCGGGCTGATTAATCTCGCAGAGCAAGCGCTCACTACTGGCCCACCCGCCTGCCTGCCCAGCTTCCCATGCCTGGGCCACTGCCCGAACCCCAAACCCAGCTTGGTTATTAGAAATCCAGCAAGGAGAAGTGGGTTAGGGAGAGCAGGAGGAGAAGGCGCAGGAGAGATGAGAGCAGAGGGAGGGAGAGGAGGGGGAGAAGCAGCCACCACCTCTGTGCGACTTACCGCCAGTCGTCCTCTACCTGAACCCCGATGGACTGGAATTTGGTAGCGGGACTGGGCTCCTCTTTTGGCACTGGCTGAATGCAGTCAACCTTATTGAAGGACAACGACAGCAACGGCACGGAGACAAAGACAAAAATAAAAAACAAACACCACACTTGCTGCTGAAATTCACATTAGTGGGACGACGCAGAAGGACAGACAGGCACGAGGCATGCGGACACTGCACGTGGGCCCGAGGCCGGACCCAGTGAAGCCGGGCACTGCTCATTCGCGCGGAGGCGGGCGGGCAGGTGGGCGGGAGGTGGGATGGGGTGGAGATGACTGGCTTTCCCTACTCTGAGGAGGGTGCCATCACATCGATTGCTTTGGGTCCGTTGTCCTCCGAGAGGTGGGAACCGTTCCTTCTAGTCCTCTCCTTTACACGCATCAGAGAGAAGAAAAAAAAGAAGGACGACGAGAGAGAAAGAAAACACACACACACACACAAAGCCACAGCCGTTATCTGGTGTAGTCAAAGCTGGGGGCTGTCTCGAGGCAAAGATCGCTCCCCCCAACCCTGCAGCTGAAGGGCAGGCTGGAGGCGCCTGTATCAGGGACAAACCTTGGACAGCAGTTCTGGATTTGGAAGCTACCCAAGGTGATAGCCGGTGAGGTTCCAGGACACTCTGGGATGCCATCCCTGGGCCTGGATGGCTGAGGTTACTTTCAACAGTGGGTGGGCCTGGGGAGCAGTAGGCAGGACCAGGGCCAGGGCCGAGTGCAAAAGCTAGCACTTTTTCTACACTCCTGTTAAAGTGGAAGGAAACCGGGCAGCAGTCATGCCCCAAGTCTGCCTTTCTTCTCTGGGACCAAGAGGCATGGCCGTGAAGCAGGCAGGCCAGCCTTTCCATCACTGCTCCTGAATGAGGGAGAACCCAGACCTGACCTAGGGCTTAAGGTACCAAGGGGTGGGATGAGGGTTGTCAGGGTATCCTTGGAAACTGGGGACTCCCAGTCCCTTGTTTTCACAGATATGGTAGGGGCCACAAGGCTTTTTGGGGCAAGGGCCAGGCACCAGGCTCCTCGCCATGCAGATACGGTTGCGTTCCTCCTACAGTAAGAGTCTGTTAGGGAAGTGCACCGTCATGGATCTCAAAGAGCTGCGACAAGAGCTTGGCCTGGGGAGGGGATTAATCCTAGGGAGGAGAAGCCCAGGATGGATCCAAGAGCTAGGATCCTTAACCCCATGTGACTTTCTAGATGAAAGGAACCAACGGTGAACCTAACTCAGACTTTCAGAAGACAGGAGCCTCCTCTGGTTTGGCCAAGGAGAGGGTAGGGCTGCCCAAACAACAACCCTGGGTGACAAGACCCAAGAGACTAGGCTACTCTGATGTCCCTAAGAATCCCTCTTGGAGCAGCTGCACAGGGCAGGGGCTGGACTCCTTATAAAGGATCCCAGAAACCATTATTCTCCTGGACAACTCTGTTCCTGTATTTGTGGGGAAACTGAAGCCCTGAGTTACCTCTTAGGGGGAAAATAATTCAGGACAGTGCAAGAAATTGGCTAATGAGCCTTCTCTGGTCAGAGCCATTTGGTCTCCTCCGTGTCTCAAGTTCCTCGGGCATTTTAGCGCTCTGCCATCCACTTGGCCATATCTGGTTGCTCAGGGGAGCCCTTGCAGCCCCAAGCCACAACGCACACCAACATGACCTCCCTGAGGGGTCCGCCTTCCCCAAGCTCAAGGCTCCCTGTAGCTGTCCTCCCTCCCTCCCTGCCCGGAGTGTGGTCCACTTTAGTCAGATCTGGCCAGAGCAGGGCTCCAGGTGCCCCAGCTCGGCTGCCAGAAGACAGAGTGCTGCTGTCTGGTGCATGCAGAAGGCGCAGTGAAGCAGTGGAGGGGAAGCTGGTGTGCCCTGCCCCGCTGTGGACCACGGTTGTGGGTGTACAGTGAGTTTGGCTTCCAGGAGGTTCTGCTGGCTTTGGCCACTTGGTCCTGGGGAAATATCTGCCTGGATACCCTTCCCATGGAGGGAGGCATCAGGACCAGCATCACACTTCTCAATTTGACATGGGCCTGGTGCCTCGAGCCACCTACCTGTCCCCAGGGCCCGAGAGGGCTCTGGGTAATGTTCCCCTCAAGCAACCCCCATGGCTCAAGGGCTCTGGGTCCCGGGCCCCAGGCCCATCGGCGTCTACGCTCCATGCTGCTCCCGCCGCCAAGCGGGGCTGTGGCCTCCGCACCCGAGCTGACCTTGGATTAGAGAACTGTTAGGCCAGGCCCACCTCCCATGCGTTGGCTGACAGGGCAAAGGGTGGAGTGGACAGACAGACAGTGGACAAGTGAACAGTGGACAGGAGATGGCTGGCTGAGTGTAACTACATTCACTGGGGCAGCCCATCACAGGAGCAGGGCCACGGGCCCACAACTGCAGACTGCAACGTGAGTGGGCAAATGTAAGGAATGTGTGGCTGTGGGTGGAATCTGGTTTGGCCGGCCACGTGGGGCCAACCCCCCAAAATACAGACAAACCACTTTGCCCCGGAGACCTAGCGGGCCTCCACCAGATGTAATTACACACAGGCAGGTGTACAGAGTGGGCTGAGGACACAAGAGTGCGAAAGGGACCCCTACTTGTATTCCTATAGATGACAGTTTCCTTTTGGGGATGGCCTCAGGGTGGGATTCGGAGCTGGTCAGCGTCCCTTGTTCACTCTTCAGAGCTGCATGTTTTGGGGGTGGCTCAGGGGCCTCTGAGGCTGGGGTGACTCCGCCCCGTGTCACACTAGGCGGTCGGGTACTGCTGTCCAGGCTGTCCGACGAGTTGCTCAGGCCCGACTGGCTTGTCACCTCACTCTTGTGGTCCTGGCTGTCCAGGTAGGTGTCCTGGGCAGACTCAGTACTGCTCTGGACCGTGACAGAGATGAAGGGCTTTGACGTGGTACGTGGAGGGACCGGTGGTGGGGTCTTCTTATACGCCACTAGGCATGATGAACCTGCAGATGGGAGAGGAGGGCAGGGAGCAGGTAAGATCCCAACCCTCTTGAATCTCTTTCAAGTTTGAGGCCCCACCTGACTGGCCCTAGATCTGGCCTTAAGAAGGATTTCTGGAGCAGAAGAATTGGGGTCTGACATAGCAATGACCAAGACAGACACAGGCCCTGCCCACCCTCCTGCTAGGCCAAGGCCATGTCTAGCTGGGGATGCCAGCATGGGCCAAAGACATCCTCCACCTCATAGTCCCACACAAAGGTTATTTTCCAGTTGGGGCCTGGGCTAGATGATAAAGTTCGTGGTGCCACAGGCTGTGACAGAGCCTGATCCAGTGCCAGGGGAGGCAGTGACTGCAGAGTAGAGGACAGGAATGCTAAGGAATGTTAACCTTGCTTCCTCCTCAAGCTCACTGAGAGACCTACTGCTGCCCCTGGACTTTTCCTCTTCTACCTTCCCTCTGTTTGGATACCCCCTCCCTGTCTGGTCAAAGACCAACACCTCTTTTAGGGCCCAGTTAACCCTGTCCTCCCATCTTGCTATCCCTACCCCCCATTCCGCCCAGTAACGTGAAAACCTCATACACCAGTCTGCCTCCCTCAATACTCCACCAATGCTGGTCCGAGTCCCCATTCTCCACCATGTTTCAGGGAACCAGGTCCTACCAGGGTGGGAGCTGGGGGTCTGAATCTCATTCCAGCCTGGCCTGGGGCTGGCCTACAGCAGGGGCACAGAACGCTGAAGGCCCACCCCTGCTTTCTTATTAAATGCTCAGCTCTTTGTCTGAAACAGAAGGTGCTATTCAAACATCACTCCCTACTTGCTTCGAGGGGCTGGGTCAGATCCGACAGCTTTCCTCAGCATCTTAACTCCAAATGCCCTTTCCTCCATGAGGACTGAAACAAACCTGTACCTGGGCTGGGAGTGGGAGCCAGATGAGTGACTTTACGCTCTGCCTTCAAAGGGCTACCATGATGCCGACAGCCCAGCAGAAACCCACAAAACCAGGCCTGGTGTGGCAGGGGGCGTCGGCAAGGCACAGAACAATCCATCCGCCACTGGGAGAATCACTACACAGCCCTATCAGAATGGCTAAATTGCAAAACAGTGACAAGACTAAGTGCTGGTGAGGATGCGGGGAAACAATCACTCATACATTGCTGTTGGGAATGCAAAATGGTACTGCCACCCTGGAACATGGTTTGGCAGTTTATTTTTTAAAAGATTTTATTTTTAAGTAATCTGTATTACTTAGGGGCTCAAATGCATAACCTGGAGATCAAGAGTCACAGGCTCTATTGGCAGCCAACCAGGGGCACTTTGGCAGTTTCCTTTAAAACTAAATATGCAATCATCACTCCACCCAGTAACCGTACTCTTGGGCATTTTTTATCATAGAAATGGGAACATATTCACAAAGAACTCCTACATGAGTGTTCATGGCAGCTTTACTTGTCCTGGCCCCAAAACTATAAACAACCTGGATGCCCTTCAGTGACCGGTGTAACAAACTGTGGCACATCCAGAACGTGGAATACGACTGAGCAACGAAAAGGAACCAGCTACTGGTACAGGCACCAACTTGGATGAATCGCAAGTGAATTATGCCAAGTGAAAAAAAGCAATCCCAAAAAGGTATCTACCGTACAGCTCTATTTATAAAGCATTCTTGAAATGGCCTGATGATAGAGACGGGAAACAGGTCAGTGGTTGACAGGGAGATGAAGGGGAGAGGGGGATGCGCAGGCTGGGAGGGAGATGGGTGTGGCTATAAAAGGGTGACAAGGACCCTCCGTGTGCTAAGAAGTGGGACAGGTGGCAGACACACGAACCCGCACAGCACTGGACCCGAAGTGAGTAACGGGAAAATGGTGGAATCTGAGTAAGACCAGCCGGTTAGTGTCTATGTCCATACTCTGGTTATGATGTTCTGCTAGTTGTGCAAGACTTTACCATCGAGGGAAACTGGGAAGAGAGCAGATAGGATCCTCTGTATTATTTCTTACAACCCTGTAAATGGCAATCACCTAAAAATAAAAAATTTAATTTAAAGAGCCCTTCTCTCTGTCGGTTCATCTGACAGACACGTGTTAGGTCAGGTGCTATACAGACTCCAGGAAAACCAGGAGCCTCAGCAGAGAATGGGCTGTGAAATGAGTCCCTGAACAGTAATAGGGGCCACAGTGGAAGAGCCTGGGAGCCAGGAGCTGGCCTCACACCTGGGTCTGGAGGTGACAAAGGGCTCTGGGAGCTCTGAGCCAGGAGCACTCAGTTCCCACTCTGCTCAGAATTTCCCAGTCCTGCTGAAGCCTTGCAAAAACTTCAGGGATCCCTCCAGACAGACACACCCCGAGTCTCTCCCTACCAGCCTGAGAAGGGCAGCCCCTGGGCAGAAGGAGACAGGCAGCAGGGCAGGCAGGAGGCGGGGCTGTGGCCAGCAGGAGCATGACCCTTCCACATACTGCCCTCCAGGAGAAGGGATGGGCCTGCTCGGGGAAGAGGGACTCCTGTGTGCAGCTGGCTATAGGCACGGGCTCACGGCCCCAAGCTGGATCATTCACTGAGCTGTACTCAGCAGCTTTATGGCTTTGTAATTTAAACCTCACAGTGACTCTGAGGTGGGGATAGGATTGTGCCCACTTTACAGGTGGGGCATGTGAGGGTCACAAAGGTCAGGTAACTTACCTAGAGCTGCTGACAGTAAGTGGCACCCCCCATCTGTTCAGCTGCACAGCCTCCCTCACTCTGCTGCTCTGGCTTTAGGCCCCTCCCTGCTAGGAGGGGGCTGCAGGTGTCTGGGGCCCCTGCTGAGCACTGTGCCCCGCAGTGTCCTGCTAGACTCTCGAGTCTGCCTGCGGGGGCATGCCCAAGCTGAGATCCGACTGCTGGAGGGAGAAAAGCCTAAAGGCAGAGGCCTGCCTTCTAGGCCCTGGCAATTACTCATGGAAGTCCTGGCCCACTCTGGACTCTCCAATACCCTCCTCTGTTCAGTGGGCGGGGAGGGGTTCTAACCCATGTAATACACCATATTCACACGGCCCCTGACAAACTCAAAAGCATTTTCTCATTCATTT
This sequence comes from Lontra canadensis, assembly GCF_010015895.1. Taxonomy (NCBI): domain Eukaryota; kingdom Metazoa; phylum Chordata; class Mammalia; order Carnivora; family Mustelidae; genus Lontra; species Lontra canadensis. Next base: position 2,075,182 of record NW_022631163.1, read on the forward strand.
TCATTCAAGGGTAGGGGGTTCCTGCTCTGAATCCCTTCTCTCCACTGCTTGAAATTCTACCATTTGCGAGTCATTCCTTTAGTGGGAAGGAGCCAGAAGACAGAAGGCAATAGGGAGCCAGATAAGCCGGAGTTCAGATCCCAGCTCTGTCCTGTACTAACTTGGTGGCCACAGGGAGGGATTATACAGGCTACATCATAAAGAGTAAGGCTCAGGCCCTGGGCTGGCATGGCTCCTACTAGTTTCTGGTACAGAGTGAGCTAGACCTGGAGTTGGGGGTGGGCAGTGGTGAGCCGCCCCTGGGTCACTGGTTGGACAGGCTGGGCCAACCCCAGGGAAGTTTTCCTGAAAGAGCTGGACCTTAAGGGCAGCTCGTTGAAGCCAATGGCCAACAGCGCCCGGCAGAGCAAGAACTGCGTTCTAAGCCTGGCCGAGGCTGTGGGACCTGTCAGGGTCCTTGTCCCCATCTGTGGCGTGGTCTGTCATTAGTATGTGTGTGTGTGGAAGAGGCGTCCCTGCCAGGGGTTGGTGGGGTGCCCACAGTCAGAAGCTTGGACAGAGGACTGACCCTCCAGCCTCTCGCTCAGGGTTGTCTAGGTCCAAAGTCCTGCTGACATGCACTCTGAGGAAAAGTGAACTAGCAAGGGGCCAGGCCACATGGCCAGATATAAGAAGAGGAAAGGTGAACTTCTCTTGGATTTTCTGTGTCTCCTGGGGCAGAGATCACAGTCAGATAAGTGGTGTGACTAACAGGGAGGATTTCAGTGCCTTGGGGGGCTCCCTGGGTGGCAGGTGTCCCTCAGCTCTGAGCACGGTCTTTCTCCAGGGCAAGGGGATGAAAAACAGGCCCACGACTGCCCTTGGCCCTTCCCATGTGACACTCTGGCCATTCTGTGTTCCCTGCCCCTACTGCCCATCTTCCCGCTGCTCCATCTACCTGGGAAGTCCCCACTCCTCCCGCTTCCAATATGCCTTCTTCAGAGAGGTCTCCTCTGACTGCCCTCTACTCACAGATGAGCCAGCATCCCAATCATGGCACCTGTCACATTTGTCATCCGCTCACTTAGGCATTTACTTGTTGATGGTTATAGGCTTGGGGCTGTTGGGGGAACTCTGTCTGTCTTGGCACAGCAGGTCATATCCCAGGCCCAGGGTACTACCTCAAGCTTTCCAGAAAGCTCTCAATAATATCTACTGAATGAGAAAATGAACCTCAGCCCTGCTATAAAAACCCTTTAGTTGTCCCAAGTCAAGATGATTTAGCTTTAGTGAAGACTCCCAACACTGGAGTATGTAAGCTTTTTGTCTCCTCCCCAATTGGGAGCCCTTTCCAAAGCCTGGTCCCAACTGACCACCCATCTCTGCAGCTTCATCTCCTGTCCTCCCACCTTCAGAGAAGCAAATGTACGCTTTCCCAAACACACCACACTCTGCATGCACCCAAGCCTTTGCACATGCACTTGGCCTGTCCCTCCGCCACAAGCTCTTGCTGGCCCAGGCAGTGTTCCTCTCCTTTCTCTGTGGGTCAGCTGGAGCACTCAGGGTTGTGGTTGTATCCCTGACTGAACGTGCGTCCCATGGGTGTCACCGGCCCAGGGCCCAACCCAGAGGGTGCACAATCATCATATGCCAGTTAAATTTTAGAGGGGGGGCAAGTGGCCCAGAGACCCAAGATGTTGGACCTGGCCAGCACCGCGTCCTCCAGAATGGGACCGCGGCCCTCCCTGCCCCGGGGGAGACATTGACATTCTACATGCCACGATTTATAATAACATAGCATGTGGGTCCAGCTTTTTTGTCTGGTCACTCTGGAAAACTTTCGGATTTGCCCAGGAAGCTGGAGAGTGAACACGCCTCCCCCTGAGCCACAGCAGTGCACAGACTGAGCCACCGCCCCGGGGGGGCTGCATGCTTCCCTGCCCCCATCTCGGCTCCGCCAGTCCAGCAAGCCCAGGCTCAGACAGGAGCCGGTTGTGCAAGGCCTCCTCCATGCAGTCTGCCCCCCGGCCCCAGACATCCAGCCCAGCCTCCCTGCCCCACAGCGCACAAGTCCTTGCTTCTTCTAAGTAGAAGCTCCCTTTGTCTCATTTCTGCCTCTGCTTCAAGATCTTATCCAGCAAACTCTATCAGGTCAGAATGAATTTATTTCTTCATTTTTTTTTTTAAAAAACATCGACATGTAACAAGATGACCAGAGCTTTCGGCACTCGGTAGAATGGCTGTGACTCCATCTCCCAAGAGATAGAGACGCAACAACCCCAGGCAGGTAGGCCCCTGCGAGGGCCTTGGAGCCCAGTGCTGCCCTCCTGCTGCCGGCAACCAGACGCCCAGGCTTGGCAGGGGAGCTGCAGCAGAGGCCTAGACTCCCGAAGAGGCACGGATGCCGGGGGCCCCAGGCAGTGTGGGAGCCACGGCAGCAGGCTTGACAGAAGAGGCTGTGGGGCCCCCATCAGCCCCACGTGAACAGACAGAGCTGACCACGGAGCCAGAGCTGCCTCCTCCCTCTGCCCGCCCTGCCAGGTTTCTTGTCCCAGGAAGGGCTGAGGGCCCGTAAGCTCCCCTTCCCTCTCACCAGTGAGCAACCTGTCAAACGACACAACTACACGCACATTTGTGTGCTGCGGGAAAACCAGCTCAAGGCTTCCATCTACCAGCCTCAAAGGCCTCCCTTCTTCCGTTTCTTCCCCTGCAACAGGTGGAGTTGGGAGGGAACTGTGAGCAGCTAGGTCAGGATCAGGGACAGACTGACCGCTCAGAGCCACATTCCTGCCAACAGCTCACATCACCCTACCTTCCCACCAGGTCCGTCTGGAAGCCACCTCCCTCCCTGTGCCTTCAGAGCTGGCAACGTCAGACGTCCAAACTCCAGCAAGAGCGCCCGGCGGCACATCTTACCCCAGCGTTGTCCCGGGAACCCTCTACCACTCCCCACAACCACGTGCTTCCTAACTGCCTCTCCCATCCATTCCTGGTCCCCCTGACCTAGAACCAGCCTTCCCTAGACCACTCGGCCTGCTCCTCCCTGGCCCCCAACATCCTGTCTTATCTTTCCGGTCTCTCCTCCACCTTGGCCAGCCATTGGAGAAATCCAACCATGTCATGGCTTAGTTTGAAACCTTTCAATGATGCCACAACCCACCCCATGGACTTGGAACAAACCCTTCAGTGGAGGCCTTTAGGGCCTCCAGAATCGACACCTGCCTCGGACGCCCAAGTCCGTAGGAGCCAAGAGGTCACAAAGGCAGCACACTGGGGAAGACAAAGCAGCAGAGCTCAGGGAGCCCCGTCCACCCCCTTGGAGTCCTGTCCGGAAACCCGGATGCACTCCTGCTCTTGATGTTCCAGTGCGGACATCGGCCCTCGTCAAGCACCGACTGGGCCAGGCCCGAGCCAGCACTTCATCTGCGGTCAGTACCTGTGACTGTACCTGTGAATTCACCTACTTGGTAACAGGTTTGTAACCCCAAAGCCAATACTCGCGGGGTTTTTATGGGCACCGCCAGACACCCAGGGCACACTTCCTGAGCCTGAACAAGGGGATGCCCAGCTTCTTGTTTTAGCTCTTATCCTGTGAACAAGTAGGATTTTCAGGGCCTACTCAGGGCTGTGTTTTTTCACATTTTGTTCTTTCTGCTGGCGATTTCTCCATAGCACTGAAGTGCCATCCAGCATTGCTGAGTACAAGAAAGCTATGATGTGCCTGTGGAGAAACTCTGTATCCGACAGACCTTGTTCAGGCACAAGTTATAGCACTATTGGCCAATTCAGCGTTAATAAATCATCAGTATATTGTTTTTAAATAGAAAGACGCAGAAAACAAGGTTATGTATTGATTGGCTGGTGGAAATGAGACCAGAGTCCTGCAGGGCCTCGATTTCCCCCAGGAGCCATGGTTCAGTCCTCGTTCCCTAATTGTCAGACTTCATGAATGTAACTAATGCAAATATGTATGCACTGTGCTCCCGCCACCTGAATCCTCAAAATGGGTGCATTCAAAATTGGTCCGTCACTGCCCCATTTTACAGAGAGGCTCCGGGGGTGGGGGATGCCCCAGCTCACCTCCCAGAGAGGCAGTGTTGGGACTGGGGCTTAAACCCGGGCTGCCTGAAGGCTGGCTACTACCCTACGCCCCCACCCACTGCACTAACTGGGTGAGGGTCATGTGGAGGCAGCAGCCTTGGGCGCATCGATCATTTCACCCAGAAAATGGGGTGTGATACCCAATACGCCCTTAGGAGGAGCCACAGAGATGAAGACAGGACGCGTTAGCATCACGGGCTGGGTGCTCGCTTCGCAGCACGCGTACTAAAATTAGAATCATGGGCTGGGCCACTGCAACTACTGTTACCATGGTTTCTGGATCAAAGAGAGAGCGGTCATCTTCTGGGAGACCTCCCGGGGACCCCAGTCACCCAGTGGCAAGAAAAGGAGGGGTTTTAATGTGAAGGGATCCTCTGTGAGCAAAGGAGCGGGACAGGACATGGCTTGGACAAGGAGGGCGGAGGAAACACCACTGGTGAAGGGAAGACAGGGACCAAGGCAAGGAGGCCTGAGGGCTGTGTGGACCACAAGAACAGAGGAATCTTCCTCCTGCCCCCAGAATCCCTCATGAAGTCCCTCCCAACTGACCTGCAGGAGAGGGGCTACCTGCCCGCAGCCAGGAGCACGGATCGCCTCCTATCTTAACAGCCCAGTGCACCGGGCAGCTCTATATGAAGTCCCAAGGCCATCCCCAGGCTGAGAGTGTCCAGAATTAATCTGAATCCTTTCTTCCCCAACAATGGCCTTCTTCTCAGAGAGCGGTGACCTCATGCACTCTTTTACACACTCCAGAAGCCTGGGAATGCCCCCCCCCCCCCACAAAGCACATTTTATAGAGACTGGCTTCTCTCTCTCCCCACCAGCCTGGTCTAGGCTGCCACTTGCTGGCCTCTGGCCTTTCTGCTTTGTCAGTGGCCCAACCACCCACCCACAAACACTCTCCCAACAGCAGCTTGAAGAGTTTGTTTTAAAATACAAAATGGTGGGGCGCCTGGGGGGCTCAGTGGGTTAAAGCCTCTGCTTTCGGCTCAGGTCATGATCCCAGGGTCCTGGGATTGAGCCCTGCATCAGGCTCTCTGCTCAGCAGGGAGCCTGTTTCCTCCTCTCTCTCTGCCTGCTTCTCTGCCTACTTGTGATCTCTGTCAAATAAATAAATAAAATCTTAAAAAAAAAAAAAAGTACAAAATGGAGGGGCACCTGGGTGGCTCAGTGGGTTAAAGCCTCTGCCTTCGGCTCAGGTCATGATACTGGTGTCCTGGGATCGAGCCCCGCATAGGGCTCTCTGTTCGGTGGGGAGCCTGCTTCCCCCTCTCTCTCTGCCCGCCTCTCTGCCTGCTTGTGATCTCTGTGTCAAATAAATAAAAAAATTAAAAAAAAATGGACTACTTCCTTCCCTTTCTAGAGCCTTCAAAGGCTCCCCACTCCGTGAAGAATAAAAAGCACACCACTTACTTTGGCCTACAGTAAGAACTGGACCCTCCTTTACCCACCCTCCCATTTCCACACTTGGTTCCTATACCTTCCCCTTGCTCATTCTGTTCCAGCTGCACTAGTCTCTTTGCTGTTCTCAAACATTCTGAGCATGTGCCCACCTCAGGGCCGCTGAACCTGTGAAATGACCCCCACCCTCACCTCTGCATGTCTGCTCCTTCCCACCCTGATCTGTCTCTTTGCTCAGGAGTTGGGTCCTCAAGAGGACCTCTCTGACCGCCCTGTCTAAAGCGGTTACTCTTTGAAGACCCTGACTGTTTCATTCATGCATTAATCAACTTACTGGTTTATACTTGTCTTCTCCCTCCTACCCGAAAGGGATCCTGAATATCTAATACAGGTTCCTGAGCGTGGAGACCTAAATATCTTGTATAATTACGATGCTCTCCCAGCACCAGGCCAATACATGCCTGGGTTCTGTAAATACTTACTGAATAAATGAACAACCTCCTATTTGACGGTTGGGTAAACTGAGGCTCAAGGAAGCAGAATGATCTACTCCTGAGTCTGAGTTGGAATCCAATGCCCAGGGCTTTGAGCTCTTTTTAGGTCATTCCCCAAAAAACACACACATGTGCGCACTCGTACACGACAGGAACACAGTCTGGTGGGAGGTTAAGCCTTGAGCAACGCTGCCTGAGGTCGGGCAACAAGGCTATGGGAATGAGACCTCAATAAACCCTAAGGAACGGGTACCAGAAATTGTTTGAAAATAACCACTCCTAAAAGCTGACACAGAGAGAAAAGCAAGCAGTGCTTCCAGTAACATTTTCCAGGCAAGGCGTATCACAAGTTCAGATTTAAAAGAATCATTACTGAATGAGTCCTGGCCAGGTGCTACTTTAATCCAGACACAGGCCTGGGAGGGGAGATAATTGTCACTGATGTTTTATAGATGAGGGAGCAGGCTTTTCACTTTGAGGAGTGGCAGTGTGGAAAAGCTGTGCTCTGTGAGGCCAAGGTGCCAGGTTCTAAACTCAACACCGGCCATGGTAGGCAGAGTACCTTCTACAGGGCCTGATCCTTCCTGAGCCTTTGTTTCCAGCTGTAAACTAAGCAGACTGACCTTGAATGGGGGCCACAAGTTCAAATGTCTATAGGAGACTGTTTATCTAACCTCTCTGGTCCACAGCTGCCACGTGGAGACCTGGGTGACAGAAGTCAAAAATCTGGACTTAAAAAAATAGTAAAACCCCCATTTATATATATATATATATTTTTTTTTTTTTTAAAGACAAGGATGTCATACATCCTGCCTTTTTTAAAAAAAGATTTATTTATTTATTGTCAGAGAGAGAGAGAGAGTGTGCATGTGCACACAAGCAGGCAGAGTGGCAGGCAGAAAAAGAAGCAGGCTCCCTGCCGAACAAGGGACCCGATGCAGGACTCGATCCCAGGACCCTGGGATCATGACCTGAACTGAAGGCAGCGGCTTAACTGACTGAGCCACCCAGGCATCCCCAAACCCCCATATTTTTAAACAGAATGAGTTCAGCTCAGATCTGTGACTGCTAGAGCAGCGGTCCTCAGACCTCCTTGCTTTTTCTGGAGTTCTAGCCCCCCTACCCTCGCTCCCAGGAAGGCTGTCTGTAAGAGCTTCCCCCGTGGAAAGGCAGGACAACCTTGGGAACCTTGAAATTAAGGCAGCCAGGAGGTACTTCTGGTGGTGTCTCAGGTCTGGCTGGGTGAAAGCGAAGAAAGCCCCCCCTGGTCGGCAGGCCGGGTCTGGTTTCAGGTTCTTGGCACCTACGACAGGGTCCAGAGTGCGGATGGCTAACCCCCCTTCATGGGCCTGGAGCAGCTGCCTGAGTGGGACCTGCTTGGTTACACCCCCACCCCCCACGCCCAAGACAGCTGCTGTGCTGTGTGAGGGTTCTGTCCTGACACGCTCAGGCCAGAGGGGCTAGAGGAAGGGTTAAGCAACGCCTGCCGGACGGACCCAGAGTGCAGGTCAGCTGGGTCTCCAGGACAGGAAGCTGTGGGTCGGGAGACTTCACAAGCTCCAGGGCGTCTCCCCTGGCTGAGGGTGGCCATGAGCTGGCTGAGCTCCTTTCAGGTCACCACCTCTTTACCAGCCTACCATTCCTGTTTCAAAGAGGAAGAAAGGGAAGCTCAGAGAGAAGGGAGTAACCCAAGGTCGCACAGCCAGTAGGTGGAAAAGCCTGGATCTGAGCCTAGCCTTTCTGATTCCAGGGCCAGTGCTTATAGTTCCTACTACACCACACGGCCCATGGCTGGAGTTTGGTGCCACCCAGAAGGGCCTGGCTGCGATCTTGGCCAGGCCAGTTCCCCAGGCAGGACCTAGACAGGCTTCCGCTCCTAGAGTCCTCAAGCAGGGTTTGATGATTTCCTGAGTAAGTTAGAAAGGTGGCAGCCTCTGGCTCTGCTGGCCATGGGGGCAGAAGCCTGGTGCCCCCTGGACCAGGACCATAGCACACGGAAGGAAAAGGTGGCCCCTACCCCCATCTGTGACCACTACTGCCCACTGCCCTTCCTCAGGCGTTCTCCTCCAGGTGTGTGGTCCCAGACACCCTGGCCCTCTCACCAGAAACACCAGAACCCTTGACATGGGTTCCCCAGTCGCCCAGGATTTCCCTAGCTTGGCTCTCACTATAGCTTCCAAGTAAAGCCCAGAGAGGTGAGGCTACCTCTCCCAGGTCACACAGCTGGTTGAAGGGGTGATGGCTCCAAATTCCAGGGTCCTAGGAGATAATATTGCCAGTAATTTTCAAACCAGGTTCTGAGGGTGCCCAGGGGAACCTGAAGAAGGCTTCTTTGACTTCCACTTTCCTTTTTTTCTCCATATGGAATTCCCACACAGTACCCCGAAACCCACATGACTTCAACCTCCTCATAGTATAAAGGAGGAAATCGAGGATCAGAAGGGCACATGTGCTTTCTGAGGATCAAGTGGCAGAGCAGGGACTGAGTGTGGGCATGTCCCCTCTTCCCCAGAGACTGAGAAAGGAAGATGCCTTCAGGTTCCAGGCCTGGAGATCACCAGATCCAGGCTTTCAGGGAAGCAGTCCTACCTCCTCCAGCCCCTAACCAGGGGACCCCAAATGGCATGCTGCTCTCGAAATCCATTTCTACCGTTATTGTAACAGTGTCCAGTAAAAGCAACGTGTCAGGCAACATTCACTCCTCCCCCATTCTCTGTTTTTTTTCTTTAAGATTTTATTTTTAAGTAAGCTCTATACTCAATGTGGGGCTTGAACTTAACAAATTCAAGATCACGCTTTACCAACTGGGCCAGCCAGGCGCCTCCCCACTTCCCGTTCTGTGTTGGAATCTGCCACAAACATCGTCTTGTTATCTTATTTATCCTCCGAGACCTGCCGGCAGAGTGTGCTTTGCCAGCAGCTCTGCTCAGGGGCCCCTGCCCTACCCCCCAGGACACCTATTACCACCACCCCTGGGAGTCGGAGTTTTAAAGAGATGCCAGCTTCCAAGCTGTCGTTACTGAATCACAACTTCTCATTGTATGTCAGAGTTATAACCACTAGATGATATCCAGGGTTTCGGGATGCTGTGGCTCCAGTCCGTGTAAAAAGCTGATGTGTAGAGCCCCTTGTCTGGCCTGGTGGAGAGTCGTTGGGGGGGGGGCAGGGCATAGGGAGAATCCAAGATTTGGTTTTTCAAATACTGGCTCTAGCATGTGGACTTCACTTCTGCCTTTCCAAGGTCTCAGGGCCCCAGTCTGGGAACTACGACTCAGAAAAAGCCTTAAAAAACCACCCTTGCTGGGGTGCCTGGGTGGCTCAGTGGGTTGAGGCCCCTGCCTTCGGCTCGGGTCATGGTCCCGGGGTGCTGGGATCGGACCCCGAGTCGGGCTCTCTGCTCAGCGGGGAGCCTGCCTTCCCCCCTCTCTCAGCCTGCCTCTCTGCCTGTGATCTCTGTCAAAAAACAAAACAAAACAACAAAAAAAACCCCACCCTTGCTTCTGGAGGGCTGACGTCAAACCCCGGGGATGGGTCACAAAAGCCTGGCTTTTTATAAGCTGTTACAGGCCCCTGTGTTCAGAGGCAGACACACTGCCAGGCCCCATGCACCCGAATTGCTGGCCTCTTTCATCATTCTGAATGACTGAGAGGATCCCAGAATAGAAGAAGGTGCTAACGGGCTCATTCACTGTGCCTAGAGTGACAGGTGGTATATCGGATGACAGGATCAGGAGCCCAGGAGCCAAGAAGCCCGGGCAGCTGAGAGACGGGATGAAAAAAACAGGACGGAACTGAATGGGGAAAACCTTGGGTTCAGGTCAGGTCAGCACTGGCAACGCTGCCTGCCTTGGTGCCAGGCCCGGGGACAGGGACAGAAGAGGGGAAAGGGCCTGGTCCTCAGAGTTAGACCATTATATAAGAAAGCAGCACATGTGGGAAAATGCCTTGGCACCTCCTGCTGACCACAGACATGTCCGAGGCTGCCCTGACAGAAAAGGTACAGGACGTGGGGCTGGGGTGGGAGGTTGGGGGTGGGGAGCCCCCACTGAACTCAGGATGACACTGTGGGTCGTGCTGGCAATTCTGGACACGGGGCACCGCCCAGCTGGAGCCCGACGAGAAGGCGGCAATCCGCGAGGGCAGAAGGCTCAAATCCAAATCATGATGACAAATGCCTATTTTCCCACGGGGAAGCCACACACTGGGTCCTGGGCAGGCAGAAGGATCCGGGATGAGTAAGTCCTTGTGCTGAGGAAACTCGAAGGAGAATGCCAGAGTGGTGAGAAAGTGCCTGCTTTGCTGGGCGGAGCCACCGGGAGCACTACCATGGGGAGCACGGCCCAAGAAGGCTGGGACTGACTGATCAAGAATGCTGTGACTGATTAGTGCTGTCTGTCAAGAGATGTGCCACAGACTGGCTGTGACACACATGTACCACGAATCACGCCTAGTTCAACATGAGGGAGGGCTTGGACAGACTGGGATAGTGTTCTGGAAAAAACAGGCAATTCAGAAAAGCAGGGCTACTGTCTTCCAATACCTAGGAGACTGTCACATATCCACGTGCTCCAGGTCATCACACTGCATCCTGAGTGGGCCTGAGTGGGGACAGGAAAGGGGATACGGATTTTGCATTATAAGGAGGCACTTTCTAGAGGGCAGAGCTGCCCAGGAGGATGCAGTGAGGCTGGACACAGGCATGATGGCTGTCAGGACAAGACACAAGCCCTCGTGGGTGTGACCTTTCTGACTCCACCCAAGCCGGAGTTGTTTGTTCTTTCTTTGCCCTCCTACTCCACACCCAGTTCTGGATGCGACATCAGACATTGTGTGTGACATTCATACTTGAAACTCCTCTTTTTTTCATCCAGAGAATTGTTATCAACAAGCAAAAAAGATGGAGGAGAATGTTCATTCAGCCCAGCTACATGGGAAATGGTATGAGGACCTACACCAGGGCCTCAGCACAGAGGGGGCTTATAGTGCCTTCCTCTGGGAAGTCTGGCAGCACAGAGCCCCCACCTGAGACGATAAGCCCGTCCTCGGAACAGAAGATCGGTCAGCACTTGCTACCTGCCTCTGAGCCCTGGCTCTGTACTCACTCACTGTACCACTTAGGCTCCTGGGCCTCAGTTTCTCTCATCCGTAACAGGCCAACAATAGCCACTCACTCGCCTTGCCCGCCCCCACCCAGGACCACTGTGTCTGCAGAAGACAGGTGGGAAAGGGTCTGGCGGGCTCCCATGCAGCCACTGCCCCATCCCAGCCCCATCGATGGCCTGCAGCAGGTGGGGTCAGCGCCTTGCATGAGGACCCACAGCTGTCCACCTCCTCCACGCCTCACGTGTATCGCTGTCTCATGTCTGCTAGTTTTGACTGGTGACCACTGGTGTCCCTGCCTTGCCAAACTCCCCTCTCTCCCCAGCACCCTCTTCATGCCAACACATCACATTCTCAGCTTCAGGCCTCTGCACAGGCTGCTCCCTGCCTGCAACGTCCTACCCCCTCCCTAATTCCGCCTCCTCCTCCAGACCTCAGTTCCGGCAGGACTCCCTCCAAGAAGCCTTCCCTGACCGGCTCCCTTGCTGGGTCAAGCCCCATGCTTAGCCGTGCTCCGGGCCCTTGCCATCGCACTGTTTTATGGACCTGTTTGCTTTCCTGCTTCTCCCTTTAGACCCTGAGGCCCCTGAAGGCAGTGACTATGTGGTTTCCATCCCTGTAATCCTGTCTCCAGCCCAGAAGAGGCACCCAGGCAAAGGTCTGCTGACATTTAGGAGATACGACCCTGCTCCTGACTTTACCCCAAAAGAGGTATAGGCCTACAGGGCCTTCCCCCGGAAGAAGCCCGTGAGGATGCAGCAAGTAGCAAAGCGTCTGTAGGAACTGACTTGGCAAGCGGAAGACAGAGATGCTGGGACAAGTCGTGACTACAGGCTTCTTCCTCACACCCCCGGACCCATCCCTGATCAATTTTTTCCCAGCCACCTTGAAAGCCCAATATGGTGACATTTGGGGAGATCTCTTTGAAAGAACACCTACCCAAGTGAAGGTCACCAACCTCCCCACCCGCCCCGACAATGGTGCAGGGTACGAAGTGGGTGATTGGCGGCTAACCGTCATAATTACCAGTGTTCAGTGTCGGCTCAGGAATCTGCAGTGGCCCAGTCAATGTCCGAGGTCCTTACACCTGCGTCTTACATTTGATCCCCTCAGGAGATGTTTTCACCATCTCCTTGCGTGCTGCTGAGGAAACGGGGGCTCAGAGAGGTTGAGGGACTTGCTCAGCGTCACACAGCAAGTCACGCTCTATCTGGTAAGTAGCGCAGACCCTATAGGTTTCAATCTCCAGAACCCGACCTTCCCAGCATCCAGTCTCACAAGTAGTAAAAATACGAGCTCACCGATGAACACCACCGCACACGCATTCCTTCAAGGCTTAGAAGCCACTGCAGAAAGACAAGTTTGGTCTCCTCCCGCTGGTGGAGAGCACACTCCCACAAAGACCTCCAGCCCGAGCCAGCACCCCCGAGAGCACCTGAAGAAAGTGGACTTTACCTCGACAACTTCTACCCCTCTGGGAGCTGTTGTACCTCGATGTTCTTGCAAGCATAGTCATCACACCTGCCCAGACTTTGGGCTGTCCTGCCCAAGGGCCCTATTCCGCTCTCACAAAGAGACCTGTGACATCACCTGCCCTTGAAACAGTCCCTTCCCCTCCCAGCACTGCCTCCCATCTATGAAAGCTGGAGACTATGGTCAGGGGGTGGAGGTGGCACTGGTTGCACGGGTGTGCTACTTCTGGGTGGCTAGGAGGACATGTCTGTGTTAAGAAGGATCCTGGTGGGGCGCCTGGGTGGCTCAGTGGGTTAAAGCCTCTGCCTACGGCTCAGGTCATGATCCCAGGGTCTGGGATCCAACCCTGCATCAGGCTCTCTGCTCAGCAGGGAGCCTGCTTCCTCCTCTCTCTCTCTGCCTGCCTCCCTGCCTGCTTGTGATCTCTGTCAAATAAATAAATAAAATCTTTAAAAAAAAAAAAAAAAGGAGGATCCTGGAGCGGTGTCCGGGCGCAGCGGGAGTGCTATGACTGACTGGTGTGGTTTGCCATGGGCCTAGTATGGGGAGTAACAGGGAAGTGCAAGGTTTGTGTGGTCCCTGGGTGAGACGATCACCACAGATGTGCTGTAGGACTCTATTCCCATGATGCGGAATCCCTGTCCTTGACTCCCCACCAAGACCTTCACCCCTCATCCTCCCCTGCAGGCCCGCCAATAAGAGAGTTTCTTGGGCAATGTTTTAAACCCAGTTAGATGGGAAAGCAACTCTGTTTCACAGTCTCCTGCCCATCAAAAGAATGACCGACGAGGAGCCTGCAGTAGCTGCAGCTTGTGAGCAAGGGTGGCTGGGTTTCAGCGCACGGTCGATGCCAAGGGCCAAGTGACCTCAGGCCAGTCATGCCACTTCTAAGTCTCTACTGCTTCTGTACCATGGGGATCAGAAGTTCCATTTCCCTTGCATTTAATCACAATCAAACACTGCGCTAGGATCCCCAAGACTGCCAAGGGAAGTCCACTATCTACCTCACTGATTTGGGGATGTCTACATGATAGGAGATATTGTCCCATTTCTCAGAAGAGGAAGACGAGGCTCAGAGAAGTGGAGGGACTTGGTCCAAATCCCACAGCAGGTAAGCAGCTAATTGAGGAACTGTGCCTGGGTCCTACGATTACTTCCCCAACCTCTTATTCCACCTCCACAGGGGGGCTGTGGCCAGGCTCCACGCAGCCACCTTGGGCCTCTCAGGAGGTGATCAGTCTGTTAACTCTGCTGGAACGCGGTCACACGAAGCTGTTGAGTGGTAGTGTGCTTTAACTGGGAGAATTAATCCCCACCCAAAGACTTCATTGTTCAGAGATATCATATAACCCCCTTTTCAAATACATCCTCCTAAGACGGGCTTGTGAATGAGGCACCTGGAGGAGTTGAATCCAAGAGACAAAGTAGAATGGTGGCTGCCAAGGGCTTTGGGCGGGGGGTGGGGTGGGCAGTGGTGGTGGCAGAATGCGGAGCTACTGTTTAATGGGTGAAGAGTTTCAGTTTTGCAAGACGGAAAGAGTTCTGGGGATGGAGGTGGGCAACAACGTGACGGTACTTTCTGCCACTGAACTGTACACTTCAAAACAGGTAAGATGGTAAACTGTTGTTACGTGCATTTTATCCCAAATCTCTTAAGAATGGTGGGGGGGGCCTAGTGAGGAGTCTACTAAGGGATTCCTTACAAATAAGCTCAATGATCAAACTGCTGTTTTACAACCCAAATCCAAAAGGTACAAAATAAAATATTTAAAACTACTATAAGCATGAATTTAAAAAATTTCTGCTTTGAGTTAAACATGTTTGTGAGCAGGGGCTGATCTAAAATCTGCCCGCAATCTCTTTTCTGACATTCAAGAAAGAGAAATCAGAAGACAAAATTCAAATAGAAAATAAGGAAGATCAGAGGTCCTTGATGACAGTCATGGATGTATTGGTATCAGAACCTTGGAAAAGAGGTGGATAGGAAAGTGGAAATACAAAGTTTAAACTAAAAAAGAAATAACTGCAGAAAATGGAGGCGGGGGTCATTCTAATCTCATTGCCTGGACACAATTACTAGTATATCATTCTATACCAAAACTTTTTTAACTGTGATCATTTTAGAATTGCACCCTTGCTAAAAAGAAATGGAAACTTCTGCTTTGGCCTTTCTACACAGTAGTGTGGCGAAGAGAACAGTGAACCAAGACTTCAAATCTTGATTAAGCTGTGTGACTTCGGGCAAGTCTCTCAACCTCCCTGTTCCATCACGTCTAAAAACAGCAATAGTAACTGCAACCTGCAACAAACTGCCAACAGAAGCGACAAAGCTTTGTGAACTGTGAGGCAGTTGAGAGAGGACATGAGTAGTAAATAGAGAGTGAAGAAGCCTTTTCTTGATGACTTAGGACCGGGACAAAACCAATCAGAAGGTAAGCATTTGGGAGTTCTGATGTTAATTTTTAAAACAAAAGCAAAAACACCTCTTAACCCACTGACACCTCTGGCTCCTACAGAGCAAGCAGAGTTGTCTGCTTCAGGGCGAACAAGGTCGCTGAGATGAGGCCCTGACTGACCTTGCAGACCACTCGAAAGAATGGAACCTCTCTTTGTACCCTCAATATGCTAAACACTTTCTATTTATTTATTTATTATTTTATTTATTTATTTGACAGACAGAGATCACAAGTAGGCAGAGAGGCAGGAGGAGAGAGAGGAAGGGAAGCCGGCTCCCTGCGGAGCAGAGAGCCCGATGCAGGGCTCTATCCTAGGACGATGAGGGGCTCTATCCTAGGACGCCGGGATCATGACCTGAGCAGAAGGCTAAGGCTTTAACCCACTGAGCCACTCAGGCGCCCCCTTTCTTTTTATTTATTAGAGAGAGACCGCGCATGCGTGCGCACGAGAAAGCAAGCCTGGGCACAAGCGGGGGTGGGGATGGGGGTGGGGGGGCAGAGCAGAGGGAGAAGGAGCAGCAGACTCCCTGCTGAGCAGGGAGCCCAATGTGGGGCTCGATCCCAGGACCCTGGGATCATGACCTCAGCCGAAGGCAGACATTTAATAACTGAGCCAAGCAGGCGCCCCTTCTAAACACTTTCCACCTGAGGGTCCTGACCCCCCTGCAGTTCCCACTCTGCTCCTGGCTGCCTCTTTCTCACTGGCTACCTCACCTTCCAGACATGCTGTCCCCATCCTCTCTGAATATGGCCCTCTCAGCATCTATTTGTTCCCTTTGGGGCTCTTGTCGCAAGCAGACAGTATCTTGTGTATTTGTCACCTGCTGGGATGGGGACTCCAAGCTGGATGGAAGCTCCTCGAGGAAAGTGACCAAGTGTGTCTTGTTCCCGCCCCTCCCTCGGCTCACCACCTGGCTCTCTGAGCACAGGAATGGCTGACCCTTTGGAAAGAGAGGTGATGGCTGTTCGGAGGTCGGAACCGGCTGGGATGAACCCAAACCCCCCTCCCACCACGTTCCCGTGGGCTGCTCTGCATGCCCCCTCTGAGGAAACCACTGGGGCAGCAGGAGCGGAGGCGGCAGCGGGATTTCACCGGTGCTATCAGAGGAGTCCCTCTCCTCCTCCCCCACCCTGGCCCACAACTGCCCCCAGGCAGGCAGGAAGGCACCTCCAGATGGCTACCACACCCCCATGCAGGGCAATACCATGTCATTAAGTGTAGGAAGACAGGGGAAGGCAAGAAAGTTCGAGGAGAGCCTGAATTCACAATCTATTCACAGCGCACTCAGTAATGGGCCCCAGCAAGAAACTGGCCGCAGGAGTGATGACCGTCCAAAGAGAGACAAGCTCTGGCATGAGAGCCCGAGGGACTCTAATGGCCCTTGGCAGGCATTCTGGCTTGATCTTGACTCTCTTGGCCCCTGGGCAGCCAACCCTTGCATCCTTGTCCCAACCATAGCACCTTTCTCTTCCCTACCTGGGACACGCCCATACCCCAGGTGGTGAGGGTGTCTTCCCTTTAAAATCTCTGTCCACCTGGATCCTACCCAACTTCTGAGGTTTGGAAGGCCACCTCCTCTCGAAAGCCTGCCTTGATTCAGCCAGAGGCCCCATCAGAGCCCTGTACTTGGCAAACAATAACTCGATGTCCGTCCAAACACCCCATCCAGTCCACCTACAACTCTCCTGGCACGGGAGAGGGACAGTCTTTAGCTATTTCAAGTCTTCGCTCTCCCCTGGGATATAACAGCAGCAGCTAACATTTTCTCAGTGGTTCCTCTGTACCAGATACTGGGCTCAGTGCATTACACACATTTTCCTCTTGTCCTCACACTGAAACTAATGGCAGTAATATTATCTCTATTTTGCAGGTGGAGAAACGGAGGCCTGGAGAGGTTAAAAAACTCGCTCAAGGCCTCACAGCTCTAGGTGGTGGCGCAGGACCTAAACCCTAGCAACACGACATCAGAGCTAAGCTCCTGACCGCGGGTCTATGAGACCTCTGGGGTGTGGGCTCCTCCCCCTGCCCTGGCTCAGCCTTCCAGCTGGGCCTTATCCATGCCAGCTCTCTGCCTTCCCCAGAGGCGGCACGGCCAGGCGTGGATCGTCAGTGCAGTCCTTCCCCGAGGGCCGCCTGGTTGATCACCTACCCCGGGGCGCAGCGTGGGCCCTCAGGGAGCAGCCCCGAACCGAAATGGCGGTGTCTGGGGATCTTGTGATTGTGCAGACGAGAGGTACACAGAAACTGCATTTGTTGAAACAACAAAATTGATGCTGTATCTGCTTTGGCAAGGCTGAGAATTTTCTTAGAAAAAGCACAGAGAAATAGGAGCTCAAGACCTCAGCGAGTTAGATAACAGCTAATCTTTGGCATACACAGGCCAACCAAATCAGGTGTGAAGCACTCACTAGCTTCCATGGCACCAAAACTGACGGAACTGAGCAGCAGAGCTGGAAAGAACTCCTCCTGCCAAGAAACCAGCGGGGAATCCGAAGCCCAGAGCTGGAGAGGGTCTTGCCTGAGGTTACCTCAAACTCAGGAAGAAGCCGTGCCTCCTGCTCCCCCAATCCCTGTCCTCTCCAAGTTTTGGGGACTGGGACTGGAACCAAGGGCAAGAAAGGCTTTCAGGTTGCCTGGGTCCTTAAGAAACCGCCAGGAGTTGAGGTAAGTGCCCACCCCACGGTGACCGAAAGTTTAAAAGTCTTCACAGTGGAGACAGGGCCCTAAGCTCTTACCTTCAGGGAGTGGAACTGTTCTGTGAAAGCTGGTTTTGGGAAGCCAGGATTTCTTCCCCAGGCCAGCACAGGCCCAGCTCAGCCCTGCCCCGGAAGGACGGGAGTTTAAAAGGCTCCTCACCTGTGGCCACACCCGGGTAAGGCTGACTTTCACCAGGGAACCCGTCCGACTGGCCGTCTCCCAGCCAGAGGCAGGCCAAAACGCCACCGCCTGTCTGTAGCCTGGCGCCTATCCCGAGGGGCCCTACTGGCTCCTACCCCTGCCGGGGCTTCAGAGTAAGAGGGAGAAGAGGCCTCCCTCCTCCGGGGAGGCTAACTCAGGCCTGGGTACCCCAGGGCCAATCCCAGCCTGGGCTGGGTCTGAAGCAGCTGCTTCCGGTTTTGCCTTTCTCTTTCACTTCGGTTTTTAACCCCAAAGTGAAACTAAAGACTGGGACGTTGTGGGAAAGATGGGGAGAGGTAAGGCCTAGGAGGGCTGAACCCCTGGCTTCTAATTCCAGTAATAAGGCGGCCCACTCACCTAGGAGGAGGCCCTCAACTCCAGGCCTTAGTTTTCCCATTGATAAAATGGGAGGGAGGAACTAGGCTCGTGATTTTAAACTAGTCCATTTGAACTAGAAAAATTACAGAACTTCTCCTTCCTTGTCCCTACCATCGCTGAAGGCTGAAAGGGAGCTGCAGAAATGCCCCGTGGGGGACACTAAAGGACCTTCCTGTTGGCCTGGAGGAGACAAAACTGGCCTCGGTGTGGGGACCCCCCTTGCCTACCTCTTCCTGACCTGTCATCTGATCACCTTCATCCTGAGCGGGCCCTGGAGAATTCCAGCATGCCAGGGCAGAGCAAATGCATCCTAGGCATGAGTCTGACTGTCCCGGCATGGCAAGTGGAGATATCCACCAACAGCTGGCCCCAAACTCCTAATCTGACGGCAGCTCACCCAGGACTGGAACAAACGTCAGACTCCGCAACTCCAGGGTGCCCGGCACAGTGTCGAGCTAAGCCCACTATAATCTATTTTATGGGGGTTCTCCACTGGCTGGCTTACCACACCTTCCCACTAGCCTGAGGACATGAGAAAGGCATGGATGAACCTCCCCCCTTTTCAGATGAAAAAAAAACAAACAAACTGAGCCTCAGAGAAGGCCAGGGACACAACAGCCCAGCCTGCATGGGATTCCGGAGCTCAGTAAGTATTTGCTGAATGAATGAGTTTGCTGGCCCAGCAGCTGCCAAGCAGGTGCAGCCCAAGCCGGAGGGAGGATGCAGTGTGGGCGGGGGTGGGGGGGGGTATGCTTCTCCCTGGAGACCAAGTCATCAACAAGTCCCCAGGTACCTGTAACAGAGTCCCCTCCGGCCCATTTCTTCCCTTCATTCCTCAATTCCTCTCACCGGCACCTTACTCTGGAAATACCTCATTGGCTGAGGACTGCTGAGGGACACTGGCCAACCCCCTTCCCTTGTCTGGGGGGAAATAGAATAGTCCGTTCTTAACTAAGGAAATGAACTTGAATCTAGGAAAGGCAGGGTACTTTTTTAAAAAGACCCATTTTCAGGATGCAAAAGAAGGCGATTCAAAATATCTCACAAAATGTTAGGTGCACAGACTCTTTGTGACGATTTCATGCAGGCACACCCACATACACATACGCAGGGAAGGGTGCGCGCTGCAGCACTGCTCACAGCGGCGAGACTGGAAACAATGGAAATGCCCTCCAGCAGAGGACAAGCAGACACCTGGCGGTCCATCCGTCTGCACGGCTGTCACACAGT
The DNA here is from genome assembly GCF_010015895.1 of Lontra canadensis. Classification (NCBI taxonomy): domain Eukaryota; kingdom Metazoa; phylum Chordata; class Mammalia; order Carnivora; family Mustelidae; genus Lontra; species Lontra canadensis. The sequence goes on from NW_022631163.1 coordinate 2,094,693, forward strand.
CATGGAAAAGGGGGCCATGGACCTGTGCATCCACAACAGAGACAGACTTGCGTAAAGAAGACAAAGTAAGGGCGCCTGGGTGGCTCAGTGGGTTAAAGCCTCTGCCTTCGGCTCAGGTCATGATCTCAGGGTCCTGGGATTGAGCCCTGCATCGGGCTCTCTGCTCAGCGGGGAGCCTGCTTCCCCCACCCACCCCGTCTGCCTCTCTGCCTACTTGCGATCTCTGTCAAATAAATAAATAAAATCTTTAAAAAAAAGGAGAAGATAAAGTACAGAACAATAGGCCACAGGGACAGAATATGCCACTGTTTGTGCAATAAAAAAGGATGTTATTGACACAGTTGCCCGCATATGAAGAGTATTTCTGGAAGGATACATCAAGATTGTTCACACTGATTTTCTAGGAATGGAGGGTGGGAGAGACACACATTTTCCACTGGGCACTTTTTTCTACAGAGTTTGAAGTGTTTAAACAGATATATGTATTGCTTTTTCAATAAAAACTAATTTCTATACACAAAAATAACTCCAGCAAAATGCTTACCCACAGAAACCTCTCTCTATGGCTCAGGGATCAAAGTCCCTGGGGGAAGGGCCCAGGCATCTGGATTTTGAAGTCTCCTCAAAGGCTGCCGCTCTCACCTTCTAGAACAGGTGGCCAACCTGAGAGCAGACGGAGGCAGCCTGGACACTACAGGGCTCTGGGCAGGGGGGGAAATGTCAAGGAAGACTCAGGCAAAACTTGGCCTTAAGGTATAGAAGAGCCCCTGAAGAGGGCTCTGAATGTGGAACAGGTTCAGCTCAGCGTTCCTACAGGGAGCAGTGGGGAAATGACACCAAGCCGGTAAGACGGGAAGAGGAAGGATTGTTTCTTTCAGTAGGAGATGTTGGCAAGTCCCTACCTCTCTTACACTTGGTTCCCACTCATGGGACCTGAGGGGGCTGGGCCAGAAATCCTAGGGTCTGCCTTTATTCCATCTCATTTAATATTAAAGGAGGCAACGGAGGGCCCCCAGCTCAGCACATGGCCACAGGGCTCCACACCTGTGCAGACTGTAATCAAATATTTGGAGGACAGAGAAAATTCAGGCCAGGATCTTAGGCACAGCAGCCCTCAGGCGACTTTCCCCACCACCCTTCCGACCCCTCCAAAGAGGAGGAGCAGGTGGCCTTCTGCTGAGATGCCCTTCCTCATCTTCTTGTTAATAATTGAGATATTACCGAAGGCCTCTTTTGTCACTTCTGAAGTTCAGTTTGCAGAGACTGTTGCCTTGGCTAGCTTTACCACGATGCTCTAGGCCGACGGCTCACGGGCTACGATAGTCTAGCTCTAAGCCACAGGCTCAAACTACAGGGGTCTGTGCAGGAAAGGGCCCAGCGTGCAGGTCAGGAGTACTGGGGGAGGTCCTGACTAGGTGTCATGGATACTGTGAACACTGGGGTGAGTGACCCCGCCTCTACCCTGCTCTGCTTGCCACTACAACGCCAGCTCACTGTCTGGCCCTCAGCCCTCAGCAGGCGCTTCAGTATTTGTTGAATAAACAAGAAGCTCAGCCCATGAATCCCAGAGTGATCTTGGTCAAGTCATTTTCTGCAAGACAAGGAGGACAAGTGTAGTAACGACCTCCCAGGGTTGTAGAAGATCTACTGGGATAAGGAGGATGAAAGTGCTTTGCAAATCGAAAACAGGCTAAACAAACAGTAAGGATTCAGAACCAAGGTGCTGAAAATACGACAGAAAAATAAATATATGTGCGAATGGTCAAATTTCTGAGAAAGCACGGGCCAAATGGTAAACAATTACTCAAATCAATGATTACACTTGAAAGGAACAGTATAGGCCACTCTGCTCCACTGTTTCAACGTCTAAATAGTATTTTCTCAGGCTGTGTCTGTTTGAAAGGAGCACAAAAATCCCTCGTTCAAAGCTCGGTCTAGATTTTGGTATGAAAAAGAGGGCTGCAGTTACAATCCTATCTTGCATACGGTTGGCCCCTGCCCAAGTAGACTGGCATATGGATCCTGGGGGTGTTTACTGGAGGCAAAGGAGGGGTGGGGGGTGAGCAGAGTTCAGAGGCTGCGCCTGCCATGTGGTGGCTCTGCCTCATGACCCAAGGCCCAGCTCAGGGGGACACGCAGAGGAGAACAACTGGCCAAGCCATCCGTTTCCTACCTGCACACTGGGACCAACCCTTGCGGCCTCCCATGGAAGCCACTTAGTAAGGACCGGTTCCCTTCCCCTTCTCTCTGCCCAGGAGGTACCCCTGGCTGCAGCCCGGGAAATGGGAACTGGGCTCCATCACCTGGCTCTCCAATGCCAAGAGCAACCTGGGACAAGTCCCTTCCTGCCTTTGTGGGTGGTGGATTCCTCTGGCTGGGCAAAGGAACACCCTCTCTGGTGGCGGCTGGCTGAGAATCCCAATGGACCTAGTCACGGATGTGCCCATTGTTGGACTAGATACGTATGAGGTCTGACTCTGAAGGCTGCTCACAGCCTGGCGAGCGAAACTGAAGATGCGAAGGCCTCTTGCTTCCCTGACTCTCCTACCCTGAAGAAAGTCTAAATGGGCACCCAGTCCCAACTCTCCAGATCTTTAGAAAGTAAAGGCTTGTAGGCTTTAGGGGAGGTATCTGTGTCCCCAATTCAAGGGGCAAGAAGGCTCAGATTATTCCTGGGACCCTAATAATAAGAGTTTCCTTTCCAAAAACCAGAGCTGAACTGTGGGAAGAATCAGGATTTGCAGAGAGCCAGCCCTGGGTCTGAGCCACATTTTCCTTATCTGTAAAAGGGTACACTTGCCTCTGGCTTGGTGTGAGGATTTCTGACAGCATCCACAGAGGCCCTGGCAGAGAGCCTGGCAGAGAGCAGGTGTACAAGCAATTTGCTTAGACTATTATTTCCTCCCCCAAAGCAGCAACACCCAACATCTTTCCCTCTGGCCCATAAGTCCCTGAATGGGCTCTCTGAGGGGCACAGCACCCTCTGCTACCCCAACTGTCTTTTCCTGGCTCCACCCCACACCTCATGCTCTTCTTTCATCTGGATGCTTGCGAGGCTTCCTCCCTGTCACCATTTTTATTCATCCCAATTCACCCAGCCTGATTTACCTTCTTGAAAAGAAAATTCACCTCTTGGGCTACCCCTGCTCTAAAACGGTCCGTGGCTCCCCAAAGCCTCTGCTTCTCCGCTGATGTTCAATGCTGCCTACATCTTCCTGGCCCCTCCCAGATTTTTCATCCAGAGTCCTGATGCATCAGCAAAACCAGTCCACTCACTGTTTCCCAAATACATGCTTACCTTCTAGCCTCCACACCCTGCCTTTGCATAAACCATTCCCTAGAATGTCAGCCCCACCCTCTGTCTCTGCAAATCCAGCCCCCCTCAAGAGGGCTCTTGTTTCCTCTGGCACACACTCACTTCTTCCTTCTTAAACAATGCTTTTCCTCAGCAGACGCTTAATTACAGACTGTCACACAGTCTCTCATAATTGTAGGCCTTGTCTCCCTTGTCAGACCATAAGTTCCCAGGAGCAGAGGCCCTGTCTGTTCTTTCCCATCCTCTCAGAGCCTGGCCCAGGGCTGGGAGCGCAGGCCTCAGAAAGCGCTTTCCAAGCCCATCTGGCTGCAGGCTGAGCCAACCCTAGCTCCAGACACTTAGGACCACTTCTCCTGCTCTTGCCCCATGAGAAAACTTCCCAAAACCAAACCTCAGTGTTCCCCCTCTCCACTGGCCGACCCAGGCCCGTGATACAGAGAAATGGAGACCTAGGTGGGCAGACAGGGCTTCGGTTCTTACCCAGCCCTAGCATGGCCTTGGTTTGGGATCCTAGGCATGTCCCTGTCCTTCCCCTTACCTGGGCCTGCTTCCTCACTGTGAAACAAGAAACATTGATCTTTTAGCTGTAGAATACAGATATTGTTTGTTTTTAAGGTAGCCTTCCTTCCCAGGAGTGGATGGGGGGAGGAACCGGCTGATGCCAGTACAACCTGAGGGAGAGGAAGCAGCCACAGCCAGGACTGGGAAACCCAGGAACCTGAGAGGCGCTCAGCCTGCACTTCTCATCAACCTCATTAAATTCCCGTTGATGACTGGACTGCATTCCTGCCCAGGTGTTCAATTCCACAGCCCTCACCCTGGCCAGGTCCGACAGCGTCTGCTCCCAGGGCTGAGCAAGGGCAGGGTACCTGGCTTCTGGAAACCACCAACCCTGCCCAAAACAAAGATGAGGAGCCAGTTTCCTCATCTGTAAAATGGGGAAAAATACCGGTATCTGCATTGTGGGATTGCTACAGTAACACAGCCAGATAATGCTATAAACCACCCAGCACAGTCCCTGACACCTGGTAAATGGAAGCAGAGCACAAAGATTTCCATTTCTTGAGGGGCCTTTACTACATGAGTTCTCGCCCTCGTGGCAACCTGGAAGGAAGGGATTTCCATCCCAACGGGACAAAAGAAAAGAGAGGTGCAGAAAGTTGATCAATCCAAGGTCATGCAGTGGGGACGAGCCAAGCTGTGATATAAACCCAGGAAAACTCTCAGTTCAGCTTTTCCCAGGGTGCAGCCCACAGGATCTCCGCATCAGACTCCTCCAGAGGGCTGGACTTGTAAAGCTGAATCCCGCCCCGGGACCTGCCAAAGGAGACTCTCCGGGGATGGAGCCTGGGAACCTAAGCTTTATAAAGATAAGCAACCTGAGTTTTTTTAATATATATTAGGAAATTGAGGCACCAAGAGGGGAAGTGACCACTCTTCAGCAAGTGTGGACCTGGGACAGAATTCACAGTCTGTTTGACTCGAGAGCGGCAATCAGAGACTTCCTGGAGGAGGTGGTGGCATTTGACAATGAGGGCCTTGAGGGGTAGAGAAAGGACCACGGGGGAGGGTACAGCACAAATAAAGGCTGGGAGCTTGAAAGGCCAGTCAACAGCTGTTCAGTGTTGCTCATGCTTCCCGCTCCCTGGGGAGCCACCACTGCAGCCTCTCCCTAAAAGCCCAGGGAGAGCCATTCTAGAACCAATCTGAGCTTCGGAGAGGAAACCTGCCATGCTGCTGTCCTACAACCAGCAGGCCTCTGGGCCTCTGGGTGTGTCTGGCAGCTGCTCAGGATGAGAAAGCCAGGGAAGGTGGTGACTCAGTCCCCGCCCGGCCTCAAGCTAGTCCCGTTGAAGTTTGGGATGAGCTCAGAGGCTGAGGAAATGTCAAGCAAACCCTCCCCTGCCGAATAGATGCCAGACCCAGAGGAGGAGGCCTGAGGGGCAGGCTACCAGACAGAAGCAATACATCTGGAGCAAAGCTGTGGGCTGTGGGAGAAGAAGCCAAGAGGTCTGGGCTCCAGCCCACCCCAACACTGGCATGCTATGGGACCCTGAACAGGTCCTTGGGCCTCTCTGGGCCCCCTACTCTCCATTCACCTGTGAAGCAGAACTCCAGTGGTTTCTGATTTCCTCCCAGGACTATTCTGAGGAACAATGGCCAGGAAAGCGCCTGACAGACTACACAATGGCTCACAGAGCAAGTGGGGGAGATTAGAGGATTACTCTTAGTGTTTACTACAACAGTCAGGTGCTTTCCTTGTTACCTGAACCTCCCCCAGGCGGTCAGTGGAGGGGGGAAGGTGGGGAGAAGCTGGGTCTACCTTGTTCCCACAAAGAAAAAAGTGATCCAGATATCCCTGGGAGATGAAAGTTCATATTTATTAAGTGCCTACTGTGTACTTGGCATTTTTAAAATATATAATGTCACTTAATCCTCAGCACAATCCTGTAGTGTAAATATGATTATCTTGAGTCCAGATGAGGAAACTTGAAGCCCAAGTAACTTGCCCAAGATCACACATGGAATGAATGGTGGAGACCAGTTAACACCAGCTGTTTATGGCTCTCAATCCCACATTAATTCTACTACCTGTAACAGTTTATCTTAGAGGTAGAACGTGCCTGGCATAGAGGCCCAACTTCAGCACTGCCTCCCCCTGGAAGCTTTTCTGAACCCTTTGCCCACACAGGATTTCTCTCCCTCCTCTGAAACCCCACAACACATGATCAGTGCACACCCTACAGCATCCAACACATTCTCCCTCTTGTTCGGCGATCAAGCACACCTTCAGCAGGTAAGATGAGATGTAGGTACAAATAGGTAGCCTCCGAGTTACATCAGAATCCTGAAATGTCAGAGCTGGAAGCACCTAAGAGACCACGCTATCCAGTTCCTTCATTTTGCAGAAAGAAAAATACAGAGAGAGGGGGACACTTGTCTGAAGTCACACTGCGTCTTAGCATAGCCAGGAAGAGAACCCCGGCATTCTGTCTCACAGAATTTCTTTAGGGATTCTATGATTTCAGAACCAGTTTTATAACAAAGATTCTTATTCCCATTTTACAGATAGGGAAGCTGAAGCCCAAGAGAAAGTAGCCTCCCTGAACGTGGGTAAGATGTGGGGACCAGAATCCCAACCCCCTACTTCCAGGCCAAGGACCAAGCCCTCCTTCCTCCTCATTGCACATGGTCCGAGTAATGTGTCCAGCACAGGACCCACAGTAAAAGGTCAATGGATGTTGGAAATTGTCATTATATACCAGTGGGGAAGTGACACCAGTCTAACCGTGACTTCCTCAGAGGCAGTGCCATGGAACAGGACCAGAAGTCCCTGGCCTCTCTGGGCCTCATCCATAAGACAAGGGTGCTACAACAGCTGATCTCCTGTTTCAGCTCTAGGACATCCTAGGCTCCATGACAGCAGACACCCCCCCCCAATCTGTGGAGCCTCTCCCAGCTGGGCCTTTGTCCCCCACCCTACAGGGAAGCAGAAAAGCAGGCAAGGTTCACAACCACAAACTGACCGACCTTATTCCCAAGTGCCTCTGGCCACGCAGGACCCACCCTCAAACAATGGGATGGAACATGGAAAATCCACCTGTCTCCCAGAGCAGACATCCAGCTATGCATACCTGCCTATCTTTACAAACTGACAAAGAGCAACCAGGAATCAGGTTATAAATAAGGGACCACTTGCTCCCTGCCCCATTGGAAGGGCAGGTGTATTCCTGAATAATCAGGTGGAAATGGAGCAAAGGGTACTCTGGATGGGGAGTCCTGGGGCTGGATCCCTGTCCTAGCTCTACCATGAACTAGCTGTGTAGCCTGGACAAGCTGCTTGCCCTCTGTGGGCTCAGTTCAAAGACACAGCAACACTTCACAGCACATGTCTACAGACGTTTCATTTAGTCTTCATGACAACCTGGTGAGACTAGCACAATTATTCCTTTTACAGAGGAGAAACTGAGGCTTGGAGAGGTCAGGGGTCCCACACAGCTTGAAGCTGGCAGAATCAAGCCCCGAGTTCTTAGATCATCACATGGAATACTCAAGGGTGGTCAGACTAAGAACAACTCTCTTCCCTCATCCTGGCAGAGTCTCAGGAAGACCAAAGCAGCATCATAACCTTGTTCACCTGCCCAGGCTGGTGGCCTGCAAAGTTGCGGCCACAATCCGTACAGCCCAGCTGCCTAAAAGGCCGCACCCCCTGCAAAATTTCATTACTCAAGTTGGCAAGAACGCAGCCCCCACCCCCAGCCAGGTCTAAATAAACACCCAAGTGATATCACATCCTGCCAGCTCCAAAATAGCCCAGGCCTGCCCACAAGCGATCACAAAGTGCCAGGCCATGCAGGACCAAGCGGGCAGGACGTCCAGCCCGTGGCACCCTTCACACACACTCAAGCAACTAAAGCAGAAGCCTCCGAGCAAGAAGGCGCCCCCACTCCCACCTCTGCCAGACGGCCTGGCCCCTCCCTCCCTGCCCCTTTGTTGGGAGGGTCCAGAGCCTCCTGCCCCAGCGCCAGCCCTAGCCCCAGCGCCAACCCCATGGAGCCTCGCCGCGGCCAGCCTGCGGGCGGACTCCAGCCCGACCCGGACACCCCACCACTCACATTGCTTCAAGAGCTCCAGACACAAAGCCATGAGGGCCAGAGTGGGGTCAGAGACCCAGAGACCGGCAGAGACAGAAAACGGGAAAGGGAGAGACAAGGGAGCAGAGAGCACGGGGGACAGGGGGCAGGGGCAGAGAAAGCAAGGGGGCCAAGAACCCTGGGGAAAGGAGCAGGCTCAAAAAGGGGCCTTCAGCACAAGAGCCACTGAGTGGTGAGACCACTGAGACAGATGCAGGGGCAGAGGCAGTGAGAGCAAAGCGGGAGACCCCGACCCCCAAAACTGGGGGGCCACGGAGGCCTGAAAAAGAACAAGAAGCGACAGCCACAGAGACAACCCAAGGGATAGCAGGGAGGGGTGAAGTCTGGGAGCTGGGGAGCTTTTGGGGGTCCGGAGTGAGACCCCAAGGATCTCGGAGGTCCCAGCGTATATGAGGGGCACCGAGAGGAAAAACCCCGAGGAAATGAGGGCTAAGAGAGGGGCAAGACCACAGGGATTTGAGGACAGATGGAAGGGAGGACCCCCAAAGGATGTGCGGGAAGCTGAGAAAGGAGTCGTGGGGGAGTGAGGGCGGTGTTCTGAAGAAAAGGCCCCCCAAAACGGGAGGGCACCGTGAGGGCGGGTCCCGAGGAATGGGGGCGCCCAGAAAGGGAGGCTCCGAGGGATGAGGACCGCTTTGAGGGGGACCCGAGACCGGGGAGCGAGGGAGGGGCTGTGAGGCACCGCGAGGGCAGAGACAAAGAGACAGGGAGCTGAGGAGAGACAAAGCGGACGGAGCGGGGAGACCAGCCCGAAGGCTGGCAGCCGGACAGAAGGACGGAAGCGCGAGCAGGCGGGTGGACGAACGGACGGACAGACGGGGAGGAGGGCGGGGGCAGGGCCGGGCGGGGGCGGCGCCCGTCTCCTCGCGGGGCCGCGGCTGCTCCGGGCGGCGCTGGGCGGGCCCCGGGCGTCCGGGCTGAGGAGGCGGCGGCGACGGCGTGGACCGGACAGACGGACGGAGTGACGGACGAGGCTGGCGGCAGCTGCGGCCAGCGGCGGGCACTCACCCTCCTCCCTCACGCGGCCCAGCCCGAGGCTCCGGTTTTGTACGCCCGAGGGGCGGGGCCTCCGTGTTAAAGCCCCGTGCCGGCCCCGCCCCACCCCGCCCCCCGCGTCAGCCGCGCGCGCGCGCCTCCTGGGCAGGGCGGGGACGCGCAGAGCCCGCTCGGCACGTGGCCCGGCGCGCGCGCGCGGCTTGGCCGGTGCGCAAGCGCGGGGCGCGCTTAGCTAGCCCACGCCCAGGCCGACTGATGGTGAGAGAGAGCGCGCGCCCACGTCGGCACGCGCATGCCCGAGCGCCGGGAGCTCCGCCCCTCGAGCCGCCCAGACAAACCGGTTCCAGCTGGAACGGGACGCATGCTCCCTGCCGGGGGAGGAGCGGTACGAGTTCGCCCTAGTTCACCGTGGCGACACCTCGCTGTCACTGGGGGAAACTGAGGGTCCCAGCAAGCATCCTGACCTGGTGAGCTGGTCTTCTCAACCCTGCATGTCAAATTAGACCTCAAGTCCTGTGGACTCTACGTCCTAAGTGTTTCTAGTTGGCACCTCCCCTCCATCCTCCCTTTGCTGTCCTCAGACAGAGTCCTCCCGATTGGGTTCGAATCCTGCCTCACCCTTTCCAGGACTGCGCGACCTTGTACGAGATACTCTCTTCAGCCTCCCTGAGCCTTCGATTCCTCTTCAGCAAAAGAAAACCAGCACACTGAGTGTGCCGTGAAGGTCAACGTGCAGTAGGCGCTAAGGACATAAATTATTCCCTTCCTGTCTCGAGGCAACTCCCTGTTCCCCATTTCTCTCCCGGTAGTCCCCCACTCCTCATGGAGTCGTTTCCTTAAAGACTTACCTCTCCAGGCTGTACCTACAGGACGTCTGCCATTCACAGACCCAACTCCTGTTGCCTGACCTGCCTTGCTGGGTGACTTAGGCAAGTCCCTTACCTTCTCTGCACATCTCTTTAATAAATGTAAAATGGAGAAAATAATCTTAATAAGATGACACAGTGTTTCTGATATTACTGTAACCTTTTTTGTATAAAGGCATAATAATAACAAAAGAAAATGAGAATTATTGAGCGGTTTTGATGCCAGATACTGTGCTAAGCATTTTGAAAGTATTAGTTTACCCTGTCCTATCCACAGTCACTATGCTACACCTGTGCTATTCACGTAGCATCCATCTTTAAATTGACTTAGAAAATTCAGGACACCCCTGAGGACACGCTAGGCTGTTTTGCTCGGCCCCAGACCCATGGAACCCCACTCCTGTTCCAACGCACCAGGTAACCTCCTGTCCCAGGGCCTCTCCTCCCTGCCTGGCATACATTCCCAGCTTCCTCTAAGTCTTTGCTTAAACATCTGTTTCTCAACGAGGGCTACCCTAACAATCCTGTTTGTGCTGCAACCCTTCCCCTTGCTCTGGGCTATTTTCTAATGAACCATATACTGATGAGTGTTATTTATTGTTTTGCCTGCTCCCTGACCTGACACTCACCTTCTGTAGGCTGTAGTTTCTTTGAGAGAGTTCTGTCACATGTGTATATGCATACATATGAGAGGTTAAACTGGGTTAATTCAGGAATGTCAGATATGTGTAAATATTCTGGCCACAGCAGACATCACCAATCGATGGTGGCACACTTCTCTGCTGAACGAAATCTCGGTCTTGGGCTCCAGAGATCAGAGATGACACAGGAGCTGAAGTCTATTTGCAATCTCTGGACACAATGGTCTTTGAGGTTCCTCTCAGCCCTGACACCCCCGGAACTGGAGTGTTCAATCTGATAGGAGCCTGTAGTATAATAATCAGAGATTGTGGAGGGCTAGGCCTGGGGGAGGGAGGACAAGGCTGAATGGAGGGTTGACTGCTTACTGGAATTCTGTCAGCCTCCCTTCCTCTGTGGAGGAGGGAGTGAGTCAGAGGAGAAACTGGGAACATTCTGGGGGAGAGGGGAGGAGACAAAGAAGGGACTCAGAGGATGACTTGGATGGGAGGTATTTAGGCGGGGAAGGGGGGGTCCTCAAATTCAAACCTCACAACATTGGTGGAGAATTTGAAGCATAGGGAGGGGCTGGAACCCCCCAGAGTGACACAGAACAGAGGAAACTAGATCTCAGGACTCCTGAGTAAGGAGCAAGCATGTATCCCAGGCCAGGAAGCTATCCCAGCTCAGCGTAGAGCTTCAAGGACTGCCAGGGAGAGCCCCCCAGTGTGTGTAACCTGGTGGGTGTGTATGTAAACACACATGCACATGGAATCATGTGCTGGTGCAGAGGGCACAGTTGGCAGGAGCTAGGGGGTGGGAGTGGCGGGTGCTACCCAGGCCCCTGGGTGATGCCACAGCCTCCCTTGTGGTTCTGAAGGAGTGGGAGAGACACAGAAAGGGAGGCTAGGGAGGGAGGACGGCCAGAAACTGGGAGGGGAGGAAGTGGGGGGCTGGGGAGGGGAATGGAGTTGAAGGAGGCAAACTGAAGGCTGAGATGGTGGGAGAGAGGGCAGAGGAAGCTGGAAGAAAGGGATGGCAAAAGGAAGGGAGGAGAGGAGAATGAGCACTAATGGGAGCTGGGCAGAGGGAGGGAGTGGGAGGGAGAGTCTTCTTTGTTCTTTCTTCTTCTCTTTCCCAGAGGGGGAGAGGAGGCAGGCTGGGGCTGACGGGGGTCGGGGGGGAAGGGGGGGATGGCACCCCTGTGGCCCCTTCCAGTTGGGTCTTTTGGCTGGGAGGGGCTCATATATATAGCCAAACTGCTTCCCCGTGCCCTAGCTGGAGCTGACCCCGCCTGCCAGTCACCTGCCAGAGCTATTTCTGGAATGTGGAATCTGGGTCAGAATGGGGGAGGGAGAGAGAGAAAGAGTGGTGGCAGTGGTGCTGGCAGCTGGGAAGCTGGTGAGCTCTAAGTGGGTGGGCGGGCAGCTCCAGACTCTGCCCATGGCCACTCCAGAGGGGCCCTCCCCCTTCCAGGCTCTCACTGCCTCAATAACCACTCCTCGCCCACATCTACCCACCTGCCCACGTATGGCCTGAGTCCATACGTGCCCACCATATGTGCCCATGTACGAGTGTGGAAGAGCTTTCATACCCCTCAGCAACCTGGGGGCTCAGTACAGCCCTAGGTGTGTGTGTGTGTGTGTGTGTGTGTGTCCCTGGGGTCTGGACTTCTCCCTTCCTGGAGACAGAGCTGAGGAGAGGAGACCGCTTCTGAGTAGGGGTGACCCCTGTGGGGCAACAGTGGCTGAAGCAGGGTGGGCCTGCGTGTTGGCGTGGGTCTATGTAGAGGGAGGTGGTTATGCACAGAACTGCCATGGATGGTTGTGCAAGTTTTCCACTGATTAAGGATGCCACATATAGGGCAGACATAATTAAATTATATACTCATGACAAATCTGTGACAGATGGCAGAAAAAGACCTTATTCTAATAAAAATTATACATCATGACAATTTTCCAACAGATGGCAATTAAGTGTCATGGGGGGAGTGCCCTTTCCTAACCCAGCACAAACGTACCGTATGGACCAGCTGCAGTTCTGGGCACAGATGGGAAAATCTGGTGGCTTTGGTTTTCCCTGTGAGGCAGGTGGGTTTACCTGCTGAGCATGAGTGGATCAGAGGGTGGAGGAGAGACAAGCAAGTATGTAGTGGTCACTGTGGAGACCTGAGGGAGGGCTGACCTGGTAAATGTCAGGGTGAATTTTTTCAGTGGCTCTAATCTACTAGGGGCATGATTTCCTCACAGGTGTGGAGGGGGCACGAGTCTTGAAAGAGATACATGTGTGTGTGAGTGTGTATGAAGGTGTATGTGGACATTACGTGTGTATGTGCACCTGTGGGGGATATCCATGTGCATGTGTTTTTGTAACTTTTCATATCATACAGAGATCTAAGGGTCTATAAGTTCATGTATGTCTGGAAGCAGGTGCACTTGCACACACACGTCTGAGTTGATAGGAGGTGTTGCTACATGACATGTTCTTGAGTGTCTTGTTTGATCTAAAGCCCCCAAACTGAGAATAATTGGAGGTCCACAGCCCTCCATTTAAAGCCAGCTGCTGGATCACCCATACAGGACAGTTCGGAGTGGGTGTGGTTGATTGGGGTCTCTTTTTCTTTTTAAATTTTATTTATTTATTTGTCAAAGAGAGAGAGAGCACAAGCAGGGGGAGTGGCAGGCTCCTTCCCCGCTGAGCAAGGAACCCAATGCAGGGCTCGATCCCAGGACCCTGGAATCATGACCTGAGCCGAAGGCAGACGTTTAACCAACTGAGCCACCCAGGCGCCCTCTTTTTCTTCTTAGATTTTAGGTTACTCAATCAAGAGGAGCTGAAGCCAGACCTAACATAAATCATGAGATCCCACTGTTATGATTGGATGAGACTTTGGGGTTCTTAAGGATAAGTGTATTTAAAAAAAATATTTATTTGAGAACGAGAGGGAGACAGAGTGTGTGCGCGCTCATGCACGAGCACACGCACCAGCGCGGGTAGAGGCAGAATGGGAGGAAGAGAAATTTAAGCAGACTCTGCACTGAGAGCAGAGCCCCACTCAGGGCTCAATCTTACAACCCTGAGATCACGACCTGAGCTGAAACCAAGAGTCAGATGCTTAACCAGCTGAGCCACCCAGGTGTCCCACATAAATGGTGTATTTTCTATGTGAGAGGAAGGTGAATAAATATGGCCAAGAGAGTGGACTATAGCAGATTTGATTATTAACCCTAATTTTTCACCCCTCCCTGTATCCACACCATTGCCATAGAAATAGTTTCTTACACGAAGGTAGGAGGGTACCTCTCCATCCCTGTCTTTGAGCTCAGTCATATGACTTACTTTACCCCATGGAATTTTAGCAGATAGTATATTCATAGGGGCCTTGAAATGTGCTTGTGTCCTTAGGCTTGCTCTCTTGTGCTTCTGCCAAGAAGAACATGCCCTGAATGGGTCACTGATCCCAGGAGGACCTTTGGTTTCAGGAGGAAGAAGAGAGAGTTGTGGGACAGAACTGTTCCCGCTGACCCACAAAGCAAGAAATAAGTATTAATCGTTGTACTACACTAATTTTGTGGTTCTTTGTTATGCAGCGCTATTGTGGCAACAGCTGATCAATACAGGGACCCAAGCAGTTCTGGGACATGGACCCATCCTTAGTCTATTCATGTGTGATTGGGTTTGGGGAAGATTAGAGAATGAGTGTCCATTTGAAGAAAATTGCTGGTGTGCTGTATGTCCCCCCAGGCCTACTTCAAGCTTAGAGAATGAGCCCGATGATGGGAGAATCTGGCCCTTTCCCTGAGGCTCCTAGGGGAATACAGCAGGATGCCTGGGAGAGCCTGGCAGGGATCCCCTGGATTTGGAAGCCCTAGAACTGGGCCCCAGCATCTGGTAGACCTCTGAAGTAGAGCCTGGCAGGGTTACCCATGACAGCAGGTCTAGAAGAAGGGCTGTAGTGAAGCCCAGACTTTCAGAGCTCCCCAGGACAAGGGCCTCATTGTCACACAGGTAGAATGGGAGTCAAGGGAGAAAGTGGGGCTGGAGTTGTCATCAGAGGATTTTGCCCAAGACGCCTGCCTGGCAGGGCCTCATCCCCTAGAAAAGAGAAGCTGAGTTGGGAGGAGGGGGTCCAGCAGAGTGAGATGCAGGGGGGAATAAGAAGCAGTGGGCTGGAGGGGGACTGCCTGTGCCAGGGAAGGAGGCACCGTGAGGCCCTCCAAAGGTACCACTTAGCAAAGAGCCAGCATGTGGCATCAGTCATCCAGAAAGTCCCAACACCCGAAAACACCTGTGCTGGCTACCTTCCCCTGCCATCTGGAGGGACCAGAAACGGCCACTAGTGAACAGGCTCTACCTGCAGAAACATGAGATCTGAGGTTGGTAAGATTGAAGCTTCGCAGTGAGGCCAGACCTGACTCCTAATACCTAAAAATGAGACTATTCCTCTGGTCTAAAAGTGACTGGAAAAGCTCAGGGATCTGCCCAGATCTCACCCAGGATTGGAAAGGCAATGGGGAAACAAGTCGTTTCTTGCTCTGCCCCCTGTAAAGACAAATTCATTCATTCGATAAGCTAATTTCCTGCATACAGAACATGCATAGGATTTAAATTCATTTATTTACATCAAACACAAACTGAACACTTGAAACATGTCTCTTTTCCTACAACAATCCAACCCCAACTGCTTCTGACTGCCAGGAAAGTCAGAGTCATGTCTGAACACCAACGATCATAGCTCCCACCATGCGCAAGGCCCTGCCTAAACACTCCCTTATCTCATCTTCCCAAGAACTCTCTGGGGCCTGGCTTCTGCCTTGGTGTACAGATGAGGAAACGAGACTCCTAGAGGAAAACCAGCTAGCCAGGATAAGATCGAAACTCTCTCTACTAAACCAGAAATGATCTATGATTTTCCCTGGTCTGGGTTTTCATGGCTTAGTCTGTGATGCGGGGTTCCCTTTTGCTCTGATCATGCATAGACTGTCACCGGAGGACTTACAACAAGTATCAGAAAGGACAGGTGGTCTCTGTGGATAAGAGAGACACCTGCAAACCCAGCCGGCTGAGAAGGCTCAGTGCAGACACCATCCTCTTCCCTGCGGGTTCTAAACCTCACCATAGGTTTGCCTACCTAAACTAATCCAAATGGGGAGATGGGGCTTCAGGGAGCCCGCCCACCAGCAGGTGGCTGCTCTGTGCCAGGATTGGGATCCCAGAGTGGGAGCCCTCTCTGACCCCCTCCTCCTACTGCCAGAGATGATACCGGCCTCTGTGACCCCCGTTTGAGCTCCAATTTGTCCTTTACTGGGAAGTTCAGTCTCAAGGCCTCCTGCTTTTTTGCTCCTTCCCCGGCATTCCCCACATCCGGTCCACCAGGAACAGTCCCTGGGGTCCCCTCTTGAGAAACAAAAACAACCCCTCTCCCCCATCTCAGTACTCACTCGGAAGGGTGCGACTGTTGCTGAGGCTGCCAGTGCTGGGCGGGGGGGAGAGGGACTGCAGGGAGACACTGTCCTCCTCCTGTGAGCAGCCCGCCTGGATGGCCCGCAGGTAGCTGTGGCTGCGGGAGCGAAAATAGCTGGGCAGCGGCAAGTCCAGTGCCTCCGCGGCTGTAGACTCAGCTTCGCTGCAGGCAGACTCGCAGGCTGCCTCATACTGGTCGCTCAGATCTGCCTCCCGTACCTAGCCGGGCAAAGGCGGGCGTCAGGGGCCAGCAAGGCCCATTCTGGAGGGACGGGGTGCTGGGTGGTTGGCTCAGCAGCAGGGCTGGAGAGCCAGTGGGGCCTTGAGTCAGCCCTCCCTTTCCTCCCATCTCACTCACGATATAGGGTGGGTGGATGGAACCCTTACGAAATGACAGCCCCTGTCACTTCTTCGGACCTCAAATTTGATTAAGGATACTTAGTGGGTCTTGAGTGTCCAAACTGATCAACTGATAGATCCTGAGGTCGCATCTGAATTCAGCCACAAAGAAGGCTACAATCAATTAGTAATGTCTACCTTGCATATTGGAATGGGAGGTGGCAGTAGGTGTGCTAGAAATTTACCAGCTTAAGGTCCAATTCCTTTACTTTCACAAGGAAAGAAACCGAGGGCCAGTGAGGGGGAAGATACTTGCCAGGTGTACCCAGTGAAGAAGTGGCTGAATCAGTACTCCAAATATGAATTTAAGGAGGATTAATCTAGCCCTGGAGTAGAGAATGAATGTTGGGAAGGGAGTCTGGGACAGAGGCAGAGGCCTGAGATAAAGCTGATGTCATCATCTGGTAAGAGCAGATAAAACTGGAATAAGGGTAGTGGCAGTGAGGATTGATTAGTGATGTCTGCCAAGGGCATTATAGAGAATGGTGACTGAGTGGTGGTGAGGATTGATTAGTGATGTCTGCCAAGGGCAGTATTGAGAATGATGACATGTATGCAGTATGGAGAATGGTGACACGTCTGCTATTTGTCATCTCACACCTAGTTCAACGTTATCTAGATAGTTTCTAAGTGTCTCTCTAGAGACGGCCATCCAAGATCCTATAGATCTGCAGCTGAGAGCATGAGCATACAGCGGCCTGCCACACATATACTCTCTAAGAGTTCTGGAAGGGTATGTTTGACCCAGGTCTTAGGCCATGATGGCAACTGGAGACCACAGAGCATAAGCTGAGAAGCTGGCGGGCCAAGGATGGACACTGACTGGAGGTCCTGAGGGGAGGCGAGGGCAAGAAGGGCAGGGACAGAAGTTGACTGAGCACCATGTGGAAGAATGATGGAGCCATTCCTGGGGCCTGCTCTGCTGGTGTGGCATCTAGCTCTCACCACCCTCTGGGTCAGAGGTCAGGTAGGCTTCCTACCTAAATGAAATGCCTGGCACTGCACCAGGTAAAATGACTAGACGGATCATCACCCAGTTGGGAGCATATCTATTTGGAAAGGTCTAAATCTGTGCTGTCCAATATGGTAGCAACTAACTACATGTGGCTCTTTAGGTTTTAAACTAATTAAAATTAAACAAAAAATTCAGTTCCTTAGCCACACTATGTTTCACTTGCTTATGCCACCTTATGGGAAAGCGTGTAGGACAGAACATCTCCATCTTCACAGAAAGTTCTGTCGGACAACACTGATAAATTAAAATGTAGGCCATGAGGTATACCCAACATTCATTTGGAGTGGGTTTGAAAGAGACAGGCGTTTATCCTCCTTGGCTGTGACCTGAAGTACACCGAGAAGCCCCTGTGATTGCCAAGGGCAATAAGGTCTTGCTTTGCGATTGCAGGCACGGCACAGCTCTGGAACAGGACTGCCGGAGTTTCAACCTGGGTCCATCACTTCCTTGCAATATGAATATGGGCACGTCACTTAACTGCTCTGTGCCTCATTTTCCCATTTATAAAATAAGAGCTAACTGTAGACCAAATTTCCTAAAATTGTTGTCGAGATTAAATGAGATCATTCATTTCCCATGCTGAGAACAGTGTCAGGAGACTAAGCACCAGGTGACCTATCCCTATTCTTAGAGAGAGCTCTGTGGGGTGAGGGCAAGGATTTGTAAGTACTGGTTAAGATGCTTCCAAGCCCTGAGAGGTGGGGCCAGCTGGTCAGAGCTGTTCGTATGCATATCACTGAGGACATACTGTGGGCAGGGAACTCGTTGGGATTTTGTATGTTAACACATCACATCCTTACCACAAGCCTGTGGACATTAGGGGAGGAAGAGGGCACCTGGCCCTCTGTGGGCTCCCCAAAGACACTCCAGAATAATGTGTTTGAGAAGAACTATGACATGAACGTGGAGGCACGTGAGCCTGCCACAGCTAGAATCAGGAGAGGAGGGGCCAATCTTCGTCCCGCCCCTTGGACAGGTTCCTTGTCTAGTCCTGGCCACAATGAGGGGGTGAGCTTGGAGCCCCTTTCAGCCTCTCTTTCTGGTCTCGGGGGCTGGGGCCTGGGAAGGAGGAGAGGGCCTCTTCTCGGGCAGGGTGTGTATGCACAGGAAGGGGCAATCGTAGGGCAAACAGCGTACCACGAGCAGCTTCACCCCCACCAAGTTTTGTAAAATGGAAAAGTCGCTGTGTTCATGCCAACACCCCAACATCCTTAAAGGAGAAACATTAGGAGATCTGGGATCTGGGATCTGGAGGCCAATACCACCAGCCCCCAGCTGCCAATGTATCCAAAGGGAACAGTCTCTCTAGTTAGAAGACTCCCAGGGTCCACTTTCCTTTACTCTGGGATTGTTTCTTGCCCTATCCATGAGACCTAGCCCATTCTTTCCCATTTTTTTAAAAGAGGAAACTGAGGCACAGAAAAGTGAAGTGAAAGGGTCAGTGAGGGAGAGGTCAGGGCAGAGCGTGAGCCTCGACTCCGTGCTCACCAGTGGTGCCTTCCCTGGCACGGGCTCTGCTGGTTCCTGCCAGGGCCAGGGGCTGGGACCACTCAGATGCCAGGTCTCGGACCCAGCCCTGGGCTCTGGAATTGGGGTACGAGAGAAGGGCAAACATACTGACCTGCTGCTCATGGCCAAACAACTGGGGGATCAGGGAGGCCTGTCCAAAAATCTGCAGGAAAGAGAGGGGGAGGGTTATGGGGAGACCAAAGCTGGGGGCTGGGGTAGGGTTTCAGACTTGGCTACAAGAGGCTGGCTGGCTGGCCTAACGTCCTCCCCAGACTGGCTGAGGCCTAGTCTGCCAGGAGGTCTCATTTAGCTTCCTCCACAGATGGGAGACTTACCCCTTCTGGAGTTGGGTGCTACTGAGGATTTATACTCTGCTCTTTCTACATCTTTCTTTTGTTCTGGCCCCTGGGAGATGCCCAGTCTACTGCCTCTCACCCAGGCAGGCAGCCCCCCAACTCCCGGATCTACAGATTAGGCCCAGAGCCCAAAGTCTTCTCTTCCCTGGTCAGGGCCCACATAGTCCAAGACCTGGTGGGAGGGAGGCTCCTTCTGGCAGGAGTCAAGGACTCAGAGACACAGTCAGAGCTGGGATATCTCTGACTCTAGGGCCACATATGTGGCTCAGGTCACTCAAACTTCTGGAGGTGAGGGTTTGAGGGCTCAGAGGACCCTGGCCTAGGAGAGAGCTGGGCTGGGCAGGGGGTAGTGGCAGAGACCTGCTGGGGTCCCCAGCCTGGCTGATTCCATGGGCCCTTTTGTACAGCCAAAGAATAAAAGTGTTCCAGATGCCGGGGCCAGGCAGAGGTGAAGATGGGGTGTGTGAGAGAAAGACAGAGAAAAACATGGATGTGGTACCGACTAGAGGGAGTCAGAGAAAAATGTGAATGAGGGGAAAGAAAAACAGAGACAGATCCAAAGACAGAAGACTGAGAAACAAAAGAACACGGTAGGATAGGAGACACAGGGAGGGAAGCCATCCATTCAGCAGGCTCCCGTGTGCCCTGTGCCATGTGCCGAGGACCAGGACAATACAGGGAACCACACGGCAAGCTCCCCACCTGTAGGGAGCGCCCAATCCTAAGAGTGAGACCGACATCAATTAAATAAGCAGCTATAACTCCAGACAGTAATGGTGCTGTCAAGTAAATTAAGCAGGGTAAGGGAACAGTGTCCTGGGGGCTCCTTTCGACAAGTGACAGGGCAGTTTCCCCTGAGGTAACATTTGAGTCAAGACCAGAAACACAGAAAAACCAGCTGAGCAATGATCTGAGAGAGGGGTGCTCCTGGGAGAAGAAACAGTAAGGTGTGTGAGGTGTGCAAGGATGCCAGTGTGGCTGCAGCAGGACAGGGGACAGAGCATCTGAGATCCCACGTGAGAGAGAGGCAGGCCCACACGCAGCTGAGTAAGGAGTCTGGCCTTCACTGCGGGCAGGCAGGAGCTACAGAGGGTTTGGAGCAGGGACACGGTGTGATCTGCCTCACATCCTTCACAAGCTCCCTATGGCCATTGAGAACACAGAGCAGATGGCAGGCCTAGAGCCCAGGAGACTTGGTGGGGCCCGCATGAGGGTGGCAGGGACAGAGTCCCATGGTTGGGGTACTCTACTCCTCCCCAAGTCTGAAGTCAGTCTTCTTGGTCTGGGAATGACAGTGCTGAGGGGTCTGGGGACTCAAGGGGGGACGCTATGGCCAGACGAGGAACAGTGGAGTGGTGAGGGGATGGGATCCTAAAGCTTTCCAGTTCTAAGCAGTGTATCAGCCCGGGCAGTGGGGCTACACACAGTAGGCCCTGGGGCCTGTCTCCACCCAGAAAGGAGGCCGGGGCTGCACCTGGGGCCTTGCCTGCCCCATTCTTTTACTCTAGCAGGTGTTGCCCTCTCTGAGCCTCATCTCCCCATCCACACCCTAGGGGGAGCCCTTGAAACTTGACTGGTCTTCCCTTTGCCAACCCCAAAGTACTGGGCACATGGCGGGGGTTGGAGTCCTGTTGTATGACTGACAGCCCTGGATCTCCGCCCAGCTCTGCCTCCTCCTTGCTGTGTGATCTCAGCCAGCTGAGCCTCAGTCTCCTCATCCGTGAAATGGGGATATAAATAATAAGCACACCCACCCCTGGACATGGCTGTGAGGGTTCAAGGACCTGGGAGTTAAGAGAAAGAAAAGTTCAGCACAGCGTGCTAATCGATGTTAGTTGCAGGGGTGCCTAAACCTTGGAAGTCCAACTTTCCACTGAGCCTGCGGGACATGGAGGTCCAGAGTGGAGAAGCAACTTTCCCAAGGTCATATAGCAACACAGCAATAAGAACCATAAAATTAGCTACCCTTTGCTGAGAACACTACATTCCTATCTCAATTCCTCATAACGCTTTGAAATAGGAATTATCACCCTTCTGTGTAAATCAGGAAACTGAGGCTCAGGGAGGGAGTGACTTGTCCTGAGTTCATACGCTCTGTGACAAGACTGGGACTCAAGCTCAGGTCTCCAGTTCCCTATCTTCAGGGCTCCTGGGTCTATAGCAGTGGTGTGGCCCCTCCCTCAGGGCCCTCAGCTCAGGCCACGGCATGCCAGGCTCCCTGACCACTCTCCAGCCTCAGGACAGTCAGTGGGACAGACATATGTACACAGGCAGCTATGGGAACAAAGACCAAACAGAAGCACAGTGAAGACATCTGGGGGCCACTCGCCAGGAGCTGGGCCTGGATGTCTGTCCTCCTGGGTGGGAGCTGGGCTCTCCCAAGCCCACTGTCCTGGCTAGCAGCCACCCTCACCTGGCTGATGCAGCTGGAGTCGTTGAGGCTGTCGCTGACGGGGTTGTAGTCCTCCTCCCAGCTGGGACACTTGGAGGGCAGCAGCATGTCCACTGAATCCAGGCGGTCCAGACTCCTGGGGAAGGTGGGGAGCAGACAGGGCTCAGCCCACCCATTGTTCAGCCTGAGAAACAGGCTCAAACCAGGAAAGACTGGCCAAGGTCATCGAGTGCAGAGGGAAAAATGGAAGTCACTGCCAGCCTGTGTAGTGTTGGGAGGGGTGAAGACGGGGTGGAGGGGTGGGTCAGGGGCACTGAGCAAGGGGAGAGCTCCCAGCTCTCCAAGACTGGACTCTGGAGGATGCAGGTCTTTCTCACCTGTCATCTCTACTGTAGCCAAGAGGTGGCAGCACAAGCTCACTTTTAACCATTTCAAACCTTGCTTCCAAAGCCAGCCTGATTCTACAGCCCCCTCCCCCGACAGGTCTGGGGCTAATTCCAATGGCTGGACAGGAGAGGGAGGTCAAGGCTCACACCCTTGATCTCAGGCTGGAGCTGCCCAAAGTACATCAGTTTCAACACAATATCCGGGTAACTTCCACCAGGCCCCCAAAGACACCACTTCTCAGGGCTCCTGCTCTTCAATTTTTCTCACATCTCCCTGACCCTGGGTTTCTCCCTCACTAGCCTGGCCAGTGAGCGAAGCCTGTGAGAGTGGAGGAGACTTTCCGGGAGCTGGGAGGTCTCCAATGGGGCAGGTTAGCCTGTAGGCGGGGCTCCCAGCAGGTGGTGCAGTGAGTTTTAACCCCACTGCTCTGGGGTTAAAAATCCAAGCACCCAACAGCTGAGGTCTTGACATAGGTGGGCCTGGATTGGAATGGTTTCCTCAGTGTGTGACCTTGGGCAAGTCACGACCCCCTTGCCTATGTCTCAGTTTCCTCACCTACAAAGTGGCCGTGACACCATGCCTGCCTGCTTGGGGCCGTGATGAGGAGGATTTGGAATCACACTGAAGTGCACTGGGCCAGGCACAGAGCCCAGAGCCCAGAGTGCGGCAAGTGCTAACAGATGGCACCCATTACTATAGCTACTATTATTATTATTTATTTCCTCTCATTCAAGGTCTGGGCCTGGGTCCCGCCCTCCTCTCCCACCTCAGTGCACACTGGTCATTCATGCAAGTGCTTCCAGGACTAGAAGGGGTTTTAAAGATCATCCACCTTAGCCCCTCACTTGAGGATGGGGAACTGAGGCTCAGAGAGGGGAAGACGTGGGACGGGCCAGTGATGTCCTGAATTCCCACCTGGAGGCCATTCCCTGCCTTCTGTCCCCCTGTGCATCCCTTAAGCAATTCCCTGTCACAAGGAAACTCCGGGCTTCTCCGAGTACACTGCCCCTCCCTGCTCCTCCTCACCTCTCCCTGCCTCAGTGCTCTGTCACCTTACCTGCTCTCTTTCCTCTGTCAAGGTCCTCCCAGACCCCCTCCTCCCAGAAGCCTTGACTCTTGGCCCCTGTAGTTTAGGAACTAGGACTAAGCTTGTTTCCTTAACTCTTTTTGTTTCTGACTTGCTTTTGTTTCTTTTCCTCAAAGAACTTTGAACCCCTCCTACTAAGTTTTACTTGATGATGGGCTTTCTGTAACGTTTTTTTCCTCCTCTCATTCTTTTCTGATCTGATCCCCACGGTTACTTCTGCATGTGAAAGCCTCACCTTTCTCTAACATTGTAATTGTTGCTCGCTGCGTGCATGCATCTCATTTGTTCAGACTTTCATTAACTCTTTCAAGTCTTAAAGCAACAGGAAAGGGCTTGACGGTGGAATTCCAGGCAGGGTGAGGGAACAGGTGAACAGGGAACAGGTGAAGTCTGCCTTTGACTTCTGGATACACTCTCCTCCCCAGTCTCGGAGCTCACCACAGGGATCAGTTACAGGGGCAAGGGCAGAGGGGGCTCTGGCAGTGGGGAGCAGACAGGTAATTACAGTATTACCAGTAAGTACCTTGTTGGTACAGGTGGTGGGATCACTAGGGGCAAGGTTCTCCTAACCGGAAGAAGAGGGTTCCCCGGTCCAGTTTTCCTGTGGGAATGGAACTCACCTGGTGATGTGCCTCCTGGGGACACGGCCAGTCACTCTAAAGAGACTCACCTTATCGTTTGCCAAAGGATGAGACTCACTGCTGGTCAGGGTTTAACTGTGAGGGACTTATGGGATGGTTCACCAAATGGTGGGGCTCTCCAGAGTCAACTCGTCAAACGAAGGGCCAACCTAAGGACAAGGATCTCAGGGAGAAGGCTAAGCTAAGGCCGGGTTTACCTAGGGAGCCTAGATCACTGGGAGCCCGAGTTCACCTGGATCTGAGGCCGTGAGGCAGGATTGACCTATGGGGCGGGGCTTTCCTAGGGGCCACAGAGTAGGAAAGCGAAGTTCCCAAAGGTGGGACATACCTGTGAGGAGCTCACCTAGGGACCAGCCCGGCCAGTGAGCGGAGCCTGTGAGAGCGGAGAAGGCTTTTCCGCAGAGCTCACGTGCGGAGAGCGGGGAGGCCTCCAACCCGGCAGGTTAGCCTGTGGGCGGGGCTCCCTGCAGGCGGAACTTGGGAGACCTCCTAGGACCTGACTCGGACTCCCGAGCCGCAATCCCGGGGGGCGGAGCTCCGGAGGGGCGGGCTAGCCTGTGGGCGGGGCTCTAGGTAGCGGGGCTGCGCGCTCACCGGCGGGGGTTGCTCTGCTCTCCCAGTGACTGCTGCGTGGCCCTCAGGTAGCTCTGGCGCCGTGCTGCCGTCTTGGGTGAGGGCTTGGGGCTGCCGCCGGACTCGTCGCTGTCCTCGTCGCCCATGGCCTTGATGTAGCTGCCGCTGCGCATGCGCCTGCACGGGATGGGGCCCTCGGCGGCGGCGTCCGCCTCGCGCGGGGACAGCAGCGCGGTGCTCCACTCGCCGCCGCCGCCGGGCACCTGAGGGTGGGCGGACAGACCTCAGCGAGGGGGTGGGATCGGGGGCAGCGCACATCGCAGAACGGTACTCGGGACCCTGGAGCGCCCCCGCTCTCCGCCTCGGACAGTTTTAGCCTTCCGTGATGGGTATTGCTGTTGAAGCCACCCAGCAGCAGGGCAGAACGGTGGGGGGGGGGGGGGGGGGGGGGGCGATTTTTGTTCGCGCAGGGCCTGTGCGCGCACCCCCGCCCCGGGGGCGCCCAAACAAAACCCCCCCCCCCCCACCCCCCGGGTTGGCGCACGGCCCC